>NC_044207.1:14704460-14789460 GCF_900880675.1 Sparus aurata | reverse complement strand
TTAAACACTGTAATGCTGTGTTGCCACCTCAAAGTTATTGAGATAGAGATTTTCTGCTGATTATCTATAAATAAATTAAGTGAACAAACCTCAGCAATAACTTTGCCGAAGGTCTTCCTCTCCAGAGCATAATTGGTAGCTTCATCAAGGGCCCTCTGTGCCAAGCCTGTTGCTCCTGCGGCCACCTGTATTACAATCATTTCAATAGTTAACATCATCTTCAAAACACAAATCTTCAGTAATAAATACAATTAAAAACGTGGGTATTTCATTTACATTGTTTAAAGGCGTGAAATTATTTGTTATTGTTATGGAGTATCAGATACAGTCTTGACTCAGGTCAAACCAAACTGTACATTTATTTGTTTGGTTTTCTGGCTGATACTGATGCAGATTTTTGGTCTTCTGATCTATTTAAAATTGTTGAAATAATCTCTGATAAAAAAAAAAGTCTTCCCCGTTTTCTTCTTGACAACAAAAAGAAATGTTGAGACATCTTTGGAGTAAAAAAAAGACAATTATATGTGGCGTTATAGATATTCAGTCCAGACTTACCGGTGGCCGAGTGTTGTCGAAAGCACCCATGGCGATTTTGAAGCCAGCTCCCTCTGTGATCAGGACATTCTCCTTTGGGATCCTCACATCCTCAAAGGTGATGCCTCTGGTGTCAGAGCACCTCTGACCCATGTTCATCTCCTACAAGCACGGAACAGTTACAGGGACATGTTATCTTGTAGAGTGACAAATTATTTGACTGCACACCAGAGGTAAATAGGTGACCATCCTGCAGAGCTTTCCTTACTGATTATAATCTAATTCTCTCTGATTCTAATTAATACAATACTTGGATGAAAGAGTTTGTATTGACAAGTCTTTGAAAGTTGGCATTCAGCATATTTCTGTCTCTAAATCACTTGTCGGCACTGCAAGATTTTAAGATAAAAATCTGGATTTTGTAGCTTTGAAGTTTCCCTTTTCTGCAAATACAAATGTGGAACAGCTGCTTTGAAAACCACATTTTCTTTCTTGGTCTATTGGGACAAAGGAAATATTTTTAAGTTTCCCTCAGCTTTGAGGTTAATCTCTCGCAGCTTTGATTAAATGTTTTTAACCACAAGGATGATACTGATTTGCAAACACCAGTTCATGAATTAAAGATAGATAATCTTACCTTTCTTCCTACTTGAATTCCTGGAGTGTCTGCGTCTACAATAAAGCCAGTAAAAGCTTTGCTTGTTGGACATTTAGGATCTGGGTTGGTGCGGGCCAGCAGGAAGTACCTAGAAATATGAAAGGTGTATAAAACATTCAAACAACCTCAAGAACAGATATTGTATTGTTTGTTATTGTTGTTGTATGTATGTTATTGTATTCAGCAGAGCTCAACAATAAGGATTGCACAAATGTCGGGGCCAAGTGAACTAGCCACTCCGGCTTGTAAAGCTAGCAACTCACTGTCCCAATTGGGAAGTCATAAAATACAAATCAAACCCGTACTCTTTTTTTTTTTTTCATTTTTGGTGAGGAAATTAGCTAAGAAAGGAGCCATCCTGCTTCCTTTCACATGTCACTTACATATGCAGTAATAATTGGGGACTCTTGACAAAATGGCAGTGGATAAAGATGTTCATTAGTTGAAGTGCAAGCAAACATTTCAGTTATCCTGGACACAGTTTAGTCGTGATTCAAATTCCTTCCTTCCTTCCTATCTTTCTTCCTTCGTTCATTCAACAGTGCCACAAACTGCAGCCTCCAGAAAATGATCATTAAGTTCAATCAACATAAACTGAGACTAAGTGGATATTCTATTTAAATATTCTATTGAGTGTACAGTTAGAGCAGTGGTAGTAAGTACATACCAGTTAGCTTTCCCACCATTGGTGATCCACATCTTCTGCCCGTTCACAACATACTCATCGCCCATCTTCACAGCTCGGGTCTTGAGACCAGCCACATCAGAGCCCGCCCCGGGTTCTGTCACACAGTACGCCTGCCGAAAACACACCGCACAATAGTTTACATCGTCTGATCTCATGCAAGATAGAGCAGTACGATTTTTCTAAATATTTCTGCTGCCGGTGCCAACAGACATTTGCTGCTGTTGTTTAAGGGTGTCAGAAATAAACATGCAACTAAAAATGGACCCAAGCAGGTGAAGTTGTGCAGGAAATCCTTCCTCTGATTCTACATAATTGAATACTTACACACATGAGAGGCTCCTCAGCCATCCTTCCCAGATATTTTCTCTTCTGTGCTTCACTGCCAGCTATAATAACAGGCATTTGCTGTGTGGGAGAAACGGATATAATTCAATCCGAACCAAGCTACAAGCACGGTTATTGATTACTGTTGAGACTAATCTGGTGTTGAAACCAGAAGACTGCAGCATTCTGGTAATGAAAAAAAGAAAAACATTTACGTTGCCTAACTCAAGAAATAATTAACAATGAAGATAGTTCTCAGATATTCACTGATTTCATTAAGAAGTGGAGGCAGAAGTCTTAGTGTTGTATAAGACTGGGTATCATTTGGATTTTATTAATAAGATAAGAGAATCCTTTATTGACTGATCTGGTGTTGTATATATACTCTCATCAATCTGTTCAATAAGCAATAATCCTGACTGGCATTTAGTTAAATTCCAAATTTGTTTCAGGGAGGTAATCCTTGGACTAGGAATAGCTAAAAACACTTTCATTTGAATAACATGAGCCTCTAAAACTGGTAAAGAGTTTGTGATAAACAACTTACTCCCAGAGAGTTTGCTTCAATAGCAGTCTGTACTCCTGTGCACCCATAAGCCAGCTCTTCTGTGATGAGGCAGTTGTCAAAGATTGACAAACCCATTCCACCTAAACACAAATGGGCCAAGACACAACAGGGCTGGTTAAATAGAAGTCAGCCAGCTTGCAGCAGAAAATAAATAAAAAATACACTGAAGCACTTGAGCAGTGGTGGCCTTCGGATCAGACTAGCAAGCTTGTGACCAGTTCAAACCCGGGACTAGCAGGGTAAATCTGGATGGGGAAATAAAAAGGACGCACCACCCTCATTACTACTGCCGAAGTGCCCTTAAGCAAGGCCCTTAATTATTATGTGTGGTTATTGTTTAGGATTTCAATTAGAAACTGAATTGATGGAGAAATCATGAGTGAGGTTCTGTGTAGCCTACCACAAAAATGGAACTCAGCCTAATGTTCCACAAAGGTCTAAATGGACTCGACAGTCATTAACGAGCATCGAAACAACATACCGTATTCCTGAGGAATGTGACCGTTCATCAGACCAAGCTCCCATGCTTTCTTGATGATGGGAACAGGATACTGTAAAATGACAACATTTAATCATTTAGTTATTCAAACGTATCCTTTACAGTAAGGTATTGCAAAGAAGTGTGGTTGTGCCGCTTATTTGCCATACCTTACTGTCATGCGTTATTAAATCATATAAATACTGTTCACTCTCTGCAGCAGCCTAATCTCTGGGCTATACTCACTTCACCACTCCTGTCATAAGCAGGTGCAGCAGGGACAATCTCTTCACGTGCAAACCTCCTCGCCAGCTGCTGGAACTCCCTTTGCTGCTCTGTCAGCTCTGTGTGTCAAAGTAGCAAGAAGACAAGCGATGAAGTGATTTCAATATAACAAGGAAAGACAGAATCAACAGTCCCTGTTGTTTACAGCTGATGCTAATATTGGGTTTCGGCAGTCTTAAGTTAGTCAAATCAGGTTGGTAAAGAGTCTTTGACAATAACATTCACTCAAGGAAAAGAATGTTGGTATTTCACACTGTAAACACTGTTATTTTGGGAGAAACCTACTGAGCTTTTTGCATAGATGAGGTTGGTGAATTTTGTCCCAACAGTATTTACTTTGTAGACATTTCATTTCATGAAGGGGTACTTCACAGCCAGCACAGGTGAGAGAAGCAATTACATTGACCAATAATCTCTCAATGTACATTTTGGTATGGGATTATTGCTTTATGGCAGATATGTTCAAATTGTGAACATGTCCTTTAAATTAATGTAAAGACTCCACATTCTGCTTACCAAATGAGAAGCCAATTCCTGCTGACTGGCTGCTGTGAGATGCTGTAGCAGCAGCTGCACTGGAGCTCTGCAGCCGTATCCCGGACCGCACACTGGCTTTGAGAACCTGCACATGAAAGGGGAAATCAACACCATAAAACAAGGTTAAAAGGTAGTAAATGTGAGGGCACCTCCACAACTTAGACTGTTTTTGTTTTGTGCATTACCATTACCTTTGAGTCACAGAGCTTAAAATCTATTTTCCAGTAAAATAAATATCCTTACAATTCTAGAGAAGTATTATTGCAAATTGACTATGTGCAATATCCATATCGCAAGAAGCTGCCATATAATGTGCGATGTAAAATGTGCCGTAACAGCCCTATATCAAGAGGGACTACAGGAACAGAGTACGAAGTATACTGGAGCACAAAGATCAGGAACAAAAAACGTTTTTTTAATAACCAGCTTTTCAATACCATGTGCTGCATCATCACAGTCAAAGAACACAAAGGATTCTAAAAGTGCTGTAATACTGCAGAGATGCCCTGGGGCTATAAATATGTTTTTTCAGATGTAGGAAAGTATTTTCATTTGGTACAATCCCCAACAAATTTCCCATCATTTGCATTTTAATCATTTTTTTCCCAGTGTAAATAAAAACTGTGATATTAAATGATCATGATGGACTAATCCTGATTCATATCAGAATCTGTCAAAATAATCAATCAATCAATCAATCAATCAATCAGGGCCAGGCAATATATATGATATATATTGTTATTGTGCATCTATACATCTTCTTAGATTTCAGATTTCGGTATATTGTATGGCATTACTTTCATCTTTTGCTGATTTTAAAGGCTTGCATAACAGTAAAGTGATGTCATTTTCTGAACTAACCATACATTTCTACTTGTTCTAATACCGGCTTTTACCCACTTAGACATTAGAGTACTGATGATTATTTGCCAAAAATGTTTTTGACAATATTTCCAAAGTCCTGAAAGACTACTGTTTACTGCAAAATAAAAAATATAAAAAATTAACCCATTTCTCAAACTGCTATGGTATTTCCTATCCAGATATCCATCAGAAAATGACATGTATATCTCTTTGGTCTTTTGTGCAACACACAAGAAAAGGATGAATGCAATACTTTGTATCAGATAATGAGTATCCTAGAGAAATATATCTGTGAAATAACTTTTAAAAATTTTGGTTCAAGCTGTAAAAAAATAACCAAAGACCAATGCTCTCTGGCCCCTTTATTAAGTACTTCTGCACAATCGTATCATTCAGTCCTTTCAAAACCGCTGTCTCGATGAGGCTCAGCATTTGTCGACATCGCCCAAAAAAATTTACTGATTAAAATGATGTGCATCACTGAATCATAACTAACATGTGGTGCTGTGCTTACTTCATAAGTATTTATGAGGAAGGGCAGCATATTGAAAACACTTCAGTGCAGCACAACACCAGGAACATGACTTCTACACTAAAACATGAAGTGGCTGTCTTGGACAAAAACAACGAGCTATTCCTCCAACAGATGACATTCGGTTATTCCACAATTATGGGTCGATTTTTCTGTCTACCATGTAACGTTATGACACCTCCCAAGCCCCGTAGCCCATGTTCCCTTAAATAAGTGCTAGGCTATGTTTTGTTTAACGACCTTCGAGGTTTTATCAAAGGTACCAGCTATCTTATTATTATTCAGGGTCAGATGCCTAACATTACCTCTGAGACTTGAATGTAAGCAGCAGAAATGTAACTTTATCAGAGCGTTACTTTGAAACGTTTAAATCGACCGTGAATCCTATGAGAATACATAACGTTAGCTGTTTGCTAGCTAGTGTTAGCAGGTGACGTAGCTTGCAAATCTTCACTCGATTGACTCGAAACAAGGAAAATGTAGGTCAGGGGGACAACAACCTGCTGTTACAGTTATTTAATCAACTAAAGCTATGTATATATGCTGCTGCATTAATTATAACTAATGTAAAGACACGTACCTTGGAGAACAGCATCGTTATAACACCAGTAGACAGGCGACGCCACATAAACAGACTTAGCCGCTACCTTTGCCCTACATATAAATTGTCGCCTTCTCAACCAATCACAGCAGCGGGATTGATCACGTGTCAGCTCTCGGCATCCGGAAAATGACTTTTCCCCCAGTTTGTTACCTAACCTGACCTGAGAGTTTTATACAAGTACAAAGTATACTCAACAGTCCTACTTCTGTCAATTCTACAACAGATGCTTGTAGTACTACTGCTGTACATACTCCCTATAATATTTCTACAATGGAGTGTATCCAGATGAGTAAAAGTATCAATACAAACTGTAGAAACATACTCCATTACAACTACCACAATATCAAGTTTGACAAAAAACACAGTGAGCTAAATGTATTTAAAGTGTCAACAATATAGAGCGTTGTTGCTCCATCATCTCAAAGTCAATGGGTTTTTTGAATGGGTTTCCGGTTTAAAGCCTGGAATAAGGTCTGTGGTTACAACAGGCTTGCAATATTTACAAGTTTTGCTATACAACATAAAATATGAGATTAAATATCTTACAGTGGAATTATAAAGTGTTCACCTGTTTTAAAAATGGCGGTTGCTAACAGGCAGCTAGGATAAATGAGACTACAGAAGTTGTCATGGACAATAAAGGTCATCACACCGAACACGGAGACTCATCTGCTCACTCATCCATCTTTACTTATAAACTATTCTAACTCTAACTTTACAACATGTAGATTCAACAGTATACAGAAAATGTGTAATAGTAATTGTGTAGTAAAACATTTAGTGGCAGTGACATTCAATCACAATGTGGTCTGTTCATAGCCTAATTAGTTTCTTACTTCACGGGATTTGATTTATGCTTTGAAAATCACATATATATATTATTATAAACATGTGTTTGCCACAGATATTTTCTGCCATATTCAAAAAGTTTTTCTTGAGGGAACCGGGGTGATGCTTACTTCCGGGTTAGCCTACAAGAGTTTGTCATCCGTACACAACTATATTAGTATGCACAATAGTGTTATTGTTTTTTTCATAAGTTCATTTACTAAATCATCATTACTGATTATTATTACAGCTTCTTTTTTTATTTTTTATATTATTATTGGGTAGTTTAACCTCTAACCATGCATTATGATCAGCTCAGAAAGGTAAAAGTCACATTTTTCATTATTGCTATTCGTGAAGCAATGGGTAATACCAAAAAAATCTGGCAGAATTAAAAAATACTAACAGCAAAATATAATGCCATCAATGAAACTATATATAGAGGGAATTGTGACCCATGATCCCAGTAAAGCAGCAACAGCATTTAATTCTTATTCTATTGATTCTACTAAAACTCTATCTCACAATTTGTCTGGATCTAAGTACTCTCTCACCCCTCTAAATACTGATGCTCCCATTCTGACTTTTAGAGAAGTGACCAACCAACCCAATATAACCGATAAGGAGGCACTTATCCTTCCTATTTAAAAAATAATTGATTGGTCCATGAATGAAGGAGTGTTTCCCAGTTCCTCGAAAACTGCTTTATCACCCTAGTGGTCAAATCAGATGACCACACAGTCATTAGTAACTACAGACCCACAGGTACTCTTCCTGTTCTATCAAAAATATCAGAAACATGGATTGTGATCAGATAACAACTCATTTGAATGCTGTTCAAAAACATCATTCCACAGAATATTTTAATTATTTTCTTTTGGAAAATATTAAGGCTAAATTGGATAAGGGAGGAGTGGTAGGGGCCGTTTTTCTTGTTTCTAAGAAAGCTTTTGATTTGGTTAATCATAACGTTTTAATTACCAAGTTATCAAAGTTCCATTTTTCACCTAATGTTATTAAATGGATAAAATCGTATCTAACAGATATAAAACAATGTGTTCACTCGGATCAAAACATTTCACAAGCTTTTGACAATTATGTTGGTGTACCTCAAGGTTCAATTTTGGGTCCTCTGTTATTATTAGTTTGTATATTAATGACCTACCGAATGTCTGGCAGGTCATACATCTAAATTCCAAAAACAAGAGGCAAACCACAAAAGAGCTGTCAGCTTTGACGGTCATTATTTCAAATTGATTAACAAAGTTGTGTCTGCACCTCCCTGTTAATACAACTGTATGCATGTTTTTCTCCAAGTCTGCAAATAGAGATCCCGGCCCAGATGTAACAGTAGAAGGGAGAAGACTCTCAGTGGTGGAGTTCAAATATTTGGGGATAATAATAGATTCACAATTCAGATTCAACACACAAGTTAAAAAACCTGTGAACTGAATCAAATGTAATTTGGCAAATTTCAGACACATCAGGAATAATTTAACTACAGAGGCTTCAAAGTTGTAGATCAATGCCATTATTCTTTCAAACATAACTTTCTCACCAGCTGGACAGACACAGATAAGACCACATAACGATCAGTAGAGATACTTTATAAACAAACCCTGAAAACACTGGATAAAAAGTCAAATTCACATCACCATTTTAAAATTTTAACTTAATATGCAGCTATTTGACTTGTTCGTACATTTTTTTCAGTGTTGTTTATTTACAGTGATTGCTGCTAAATTTGTCTGAAAATGCTTTACATTATAGAACACTTAATGTTCAATCACTGGTCATGATTATACTCTAGTACAGCAAGAATGAATTGATTAATCAATTGAGTAACCATGTTTGATACTTACATAATGCTCACAATGATGCAGTTTAATGTTAACTGTAGTAGATTCAACCATAACCACTGACATATTAAAAGTGGGTTTTCTACATACAAGGAACTAGCCTCAGTAACTTGGTGGTCATGCTTCCAGTGATGTCACTCGGTGGCCAAGTTGCATTGCGGTCAATGTAGGCACAAGGTTTTTAAAAGCAGTCAACTGGTTTAGCATTGCATTCTGTACAACTGTTTGACTCAATAATGGGCAGTTAAAAACTATTCAATTCAGCAGAACCAGAAATGTTTACTTTTTTAAAGCATTCTTCCTCCCAAGTATTTCTAATCATCTTTCTTTACAGTAAATTTCAAAACAAAATATTCTAATATAAAGTGTTCTTCAGGACTAGATTTTACATGCAAATGTATAAACTGTATCTGTATTGCTTTTGAAATTCTGGATGTTTTCAATGTTTACACTCAGTAGTTATGTACTTCATCTTTAATTCTTAATTCTCTTTAAGTCTTTAATTTCATGATCATCTTTCCACAATACTGTTCAAGCATTGCTGGAGTTACGCAAGAATTCATAATCTCATTAGTCAGTAGCTGCTTCACTGCAATTGTCCACAGGTTTAAGTTTAATTAGTTTTATACTAGAACTTTACTACCCATTACTGCTACTTGTGTAATTTCACCCACACAAAATAAAGCTCTTAACATGACAAGTATAAGACTTATTACCAAATAACACATTTCCAAAAATGTCATACTGAAGTTCTGATTCTACATAGTCAAATCTAAATATTTCAATATTCTTCTGACAAGCAGATTTTCAGTTCTAAGCTCATAAATGACCCCTCATCTAAATAACCTTGAATGTGTTGTCCACGTTTCCATTTAAAACCTGTTAGCAAGAATCAGTTTATATCAATCTTCACATCAACACCATTAAAACGAGAAAGAATGAAGCAGTGACAGCAGACAGTTGTGGGGGGCGTTTGGATTTTATTGACGTATCAAACAGCTGTACATCTATTTGCCTTTCTTGGCCTTGATCTTCCTCAGGTAGAACTCGAGCTCCTTTCCCTCCAGGATGTAGCCGTCTGCCCTGCCGCACTGGCCTGGTCTGGAGGCAATGCAAGCTGTAGGAGGGACAAGGAAAAAAGATCAGTCAAGACGCTGGGTAAGCTCAACCCAAACAAGGTTTAGCTAATAATGTCAGACAATGGTCAAGATCAGCCTTTAGGTGACAGAAATGCTCATAGTTAGTACTAATGTAAGATTAGAAGGGGTCTTTGATGAGCGAGTACAAGTGATTTTGTTTTTTCACAGTGAGAGCTTTTAAAATAAGACTTTACGAGCTTGTATGTGCACAGCTTCACTCCCCGCTATACAAGTGACAATTTAAGCATTCTATTGTAAAAACCCATGCTTAAGCAGAACTGCAAGAAAGGTCAAGAGGACAAGTGCCATTTTTTTAAACTTCCCACACTTCAACCCCCAGTTTGGGCAACTAAGAAAACCTTGACTGGGTGAGTAAACCCTGCAGCAGATTTTGGACCAGGTCTTTCTCAGGTGTCTTCATTATCAGCACTTACATTCAGTAGCAGAACTGACAAAGTTTATCATCATAGAAAGACATCAGATCATAAGGCTTTATGATACAGTTTCCAGGAAAGAATGGTTATACTAATTTAAACAATATGTCTTTGTATATACAAGTTTATATTCTATTTTTTACCTTTTTAATAATTCCATTAATTTTTTTAACCATTGTTTTTTGTAGTGTTCTGTCCATTGGCTGCTGTGGCACACAAATTTTCCCATTTGTCGGACATTAAAGGAATACTGATTCTGAAGCAGAAAATTCAGTCTTAAAGTTGTACTGAACATTAACCACTAGACTGGGCAAATTATCTAAGGATAAGATTAGCCAAATGTCACATACCTGGAAGCATGCATTCACCATAATAGAGTGCTTACAAATATTCTGAACTCAACCTTGTCTTATGAATTGGTAAAATGAAATTTGTTCACCCATGATGGAGACAAATTTGTAGGCGTTTCAAAACTGACGATATTCATCAGAAGGAAAAAAACTCAAAATGTAAATGCTGGGTATAGCAAATCAGTGATCAAATCTTTCAAAACATGTGCCCCAGTGATGCAGTAAAAGAACCAACTTCAATTTCTGACAGCTACTACGATGGAATACACATGTTGACTCACCAAGCAGTTTTCCCTGCTGGAACTGCTCCTCCAAGAGGGTGCTGATCTTGGCTGTCTTTTTACGCTCATCGTACTTCTTCTGGGTCCTCTTTGACCTCTTCTTGTTCAGGACCTCTTCCTCCTCAGGAGTCTACAGAAGAACAGAACTCATTAGATCAACATGAAACACCTGAGTATAGTTCACACTTTATCTGTTGGGCAACAGGGGGTTTAAATGTGTAAAACTGGAATCAGGTCTTTCTCAGGAGTCAACATTATCAGCACTTTCATTCAGTAGCAGAACTGACAAAGTTTATCATCATGGAAAGACGTGAACCAGAGTCAATAGCTGCTGTCAAAGAAAAAGCCTTTCAATTTTGTTTTGACCCTCGTTGCAACTGTTGGACTTTTTGAACAGAAGGATGATGTTAATACCAATTCGATTGTTTAAGGCACTTAAACTGTAATGCTTTGCTGATCACACCGTGTAGGCGATGACAGGAGAAATGTCCAGTTATTTAAATCTTGGCATTTCGACCCAATAGCCATTATAACAGCACCTTCCTCTATTCAAGAATACACCAGTCGGTGTACCACAGCGGTATTCATCACAATAAGGTACATGAGACATTTGTATTTTCACCACATACCAGCTTGGCTCCCTTCTTGCGTCCCAGAGGAGTGGCGTAGTGAGCCTCATACCACTGCCTGTAAGGAAGGCTGTCGACGAGCACGATGCAGTTCTTCACCAGGGTCTTGGTTCTGACCAGCTCGTTGTTGGAGGCATTGTAGACCACATCGATGATCCTGGTCTTCCGTGTGCAGCCTGTGTACACAAAAATCAGGTGCCATTAGCAAAGGAAAATTTAATTGGTTAACTAATATTGTTTTATCAAAATTTAAAACAGCAACACATGTCAGTTGAGGAAACGATCTTTCTCAGGGTCATCATTATCAGCACTCACATTCAGTAGCAGAACTGACAAGTTTATCATCATGGAAAGAAGCATGCAACACCTATTTGAAATCAAAGTAATTTTACATATACATACATTCAGAGCCCCATGAGAAGTTTCCAACATCGAGCCTCAGAGCACGGTACTTCTTGTTCCCACCACGGACCCTCACTGTGTGGATGCGACGAGGTCCAATCTTTGGAAATAAGACAAAGTTTATTTTAGCTTTGATACAATTCGCATGCACAAGATTCAGGTTAATCATGTGTAAAGGTTGCGTGCTTGAATTGATGGCTTGTGAAAAAACGCACTATTAGCAAGTTTTAAAGCGTGTCAGTGTAACTATGACGAGTCCTATCATGGGTAAGTCCAGAGCTTTGAACCAAGACGGCCCAAAAAGACCTACCTAAGGTCATGTTTTCATCACCCACGCTACAGCACATTGAGTCCAGATATAATTTAGCTGCTGGCTTTATTTACCTTTGTGTTTGCAGGAGGGCGACCAAGCTCATACTTCCTTTTCTTGTGGTAGGGCTTGCGTTTACCGCCAGTCTTGCGGCGTTTATGCCAGTTGTCCCTTGAGATACCTGAATAAATGGAAAAGCAGTAAAAACCACAAGTTAGATTTCTGGAAAACTCACAAGAGTTGGCAAATTAACTGTCTGTGCTTGAATGATCAGTTCTCCAAGGTAGGTTTCCACAACATAATTAGGATTCCGCTTAAGAGTTTCATCATGTCACTCAAGCATCTATAATCCCCCTTCATGGCCAACCAGTCCACACATTGCTTGACTTTTTGAATCTCATGTTTGATCTAGATTAAAAACACAACCTCATTCATTGACTGCCCAACACAACTGGATAAATGTTTAGATGATGCACATAAGCTCGTGGCATTGCTGCAAATTAGTTTAAGTTTCAGTATCTTCAATCACAACGTGGCCTTGTGGAAGCAGCATGCATCTCCACTGTCTAACGCACACCTGTGTTAACTTATTCATTGACATATCTTTAAAAAGATAAGACAAATTTAAGTCAGTGCACCGAGCTACCTTGTAAAACACGGAGTAACAATTCATAGTATTCTACATTGAGTTGCCGTACAGCGGCATGACACGTTCACGACCATCCTAGCTAATGCTAGCATCCTCTCCCCGATAGATTAAGTCTTACCCCGCTGTACACAACATTCACTCACTCTTGACAAGGAAACATGATCAATACACAATGCTGAAACCCAGTAAAATACTATAAATCCTCCAGAACAGCTACATGGCCCGTTCGAGCATACTTTAACATCGGCAGCTAGCTACATTGCCAATGAGAGCAGCCATCTTGGAGCACATCAGACACCCACTGCAATATTTTTCAATAAAATACATTAATCTGACATTAGTCGCTTAAGTTAAAGCCAAGTCTATTCAAATAACATTTAGCTATAATATTGCAAACCATTATAGGAATATTCCTTCGTTAAAACACCAGATGGACAAGGATTCTCCCTCCGACCCGAGCATGAAAACACGTACCCATTCTCAGGCGCCGGCTAGAAAGAGGAATCGCAAAGGCTCATGGGGAGGTTTGAAGCCACGTGTTCTCGCGAGAATTCACTCAGCAGCGAACGGTATTTCCCATGAAAGTACGCTTGGGTGTGTTATCTCCGGGTGAGGTTTTGGGTCCTCGCTGTTAATGTGTGGAAATGCAGGGGGCATTCACAACACACGTGCTTCTACGCCCGGAATTCTTTAATCATCTTATTATTATATCTTCCGGGTCTGGTATTTTGGCCCATAACTCTTTCCAAATCTTTTAACATATTCACTCCATTCAAACACCAAAATATTAATCTCAACTGGGAACTGACCAAGTCAATTTTTCTCATTGATATCATTCATAATTTCAGAGATGTTTGCCGTTTTCAATGTGATATTACCAATGTAACCAGGACCCCAAATTCTCAAACAGCTACAGTTTCTTGTCATTACTGAAATAAATGTCAGCCAGTGTGTGTGGTGAAAGTGTATTGCATTAGACAAAAACAGGAAAATCAGGTGAAGTTGAATATTGATATATAATTAAAAATCAGGAAAGTACAGACACGAGTTAAACACAAAATTACATTAACTATTTACAAGGTGGAAAACAGTTCTGATTTTGAGATTCCACAGTTTTCGTCCAGGTCAATCAGGTCACACTGAGAGCTGTGCTTTCACACAAGTAGTGCCAAACACAAAATTACATTATCTATATACATGCTGGAAATCACTTCTGATTTTGCGATTCCACACTTTTTCATGTCATGTCAGGTCACACTGAGAGCTGTGCTTTCACACAGGTAGTGTTGTTCGCCAGCACACATGGTGTCATCCCAGGAGTTTAACCAATCCTGCTTCTCAGTGCTTGCTGGAGGGACAATTGCAACACAGTCCTGGCCCACTTGGCCGTTGTCCCAGGAGGCCAATGGCGTGACCCAGAAGAAGTTGCCTTCCATCGCCATGTCCTGCAACCCGATCCACGCTGAATGAAACCTCTTCAGGGTGCTGCTGCACAAACTGAAACATCATGTTGTTCAAGAATGCCTGGTCTTCAGCATCCAGAACCACAGCCATGTCAGGCCCCATGTTAAGAGACCGCCTGCAAGCCTTTTCCCACTTCTTTGGCTCCTTGGACAAGAAGAAGCTGCGGGACGCCTGCTCTTTTTGCATCTGGATGAAGATGTTCCTGGTCACAACACAGAGGAGCATCATCAGAACTCCAGTCAGCACGGCATGCCAGCTGGATCGCAGTCTCTTCATGCAGTTGTTCTGTCTCTCTTCTCAGTTATGTTTTTGTACAGCTTCGGAGGCAGTTCTGTCTTGATCCTCAAACTTATTTTCATCTAAAATACCATTTGAAAAAAAGGGCGTATGCATAAGTGATTCCCAAACACAAAATATGCATCTGTTGTTTACAGTTTGAAAGAAGTTAGATATTGGCCATTAGTAAAACCTGTGTACAATTTTGAATGGAAACTCTCCTTCCCAGCTCTTTACTCGCTAACCTAACTCTACATGACGCACTCATGTAGTTAGTCAATATTATCGCCAAAAATTCACATCAGGATTTTTTCTTCCTTCTGCTACATTTTTAAATCAGACACAATATATATGAATTAAACACTCCTGATAACATAACCTCAATTGGATATATTCTGGGTCAGCCGTGTCTTCTCTGTAGAAGAAGAAGAGAGGAATCAAGGAATGGAAAGTAAATCATACTGTCAGGTAAAGCCACATTTCAAATTGGTCTATAAATTCAAAAACATACATAAAGTAAATTCAGTTCTCCTAAATTGTTGCATGTTTGACTTTGATTAGATGGCTTTTTACTGTCAGATTTCTGTTGCAGCAACAAAACAATGTATCCCTTTAAACTGAATGAAAATAAATCTAATTTAAAACATGTTATGCTGGCAGTACTTCACAGTCAATAAATAAATTGATAAATGTTAATGTAAACTGATTAATGTTAATGTAAATAAATCAAATGGTTTCAAACACTCAAGATTACATTACCTCGGTTGGATATCTTCAGTGTCGCCCTTTTCTTGTCTCTTTCAGTGGTTTTCTTCAGGATTGTTTGTTGATCAGTAAGTAAGTATAAGTAGTATAAGTTCAACAGAGCAGATATTCACATGTGTATTTTTCAAGTATTAATATGATTCACATGAAAACTGATGAGTTGCCACAGCAACCTTGAATGCCTTCTTTTCAGTCATGTGGTACACCCCAAAAATATAATGACCACTCGTGGTGTTTGTACCAAGCATGAGTCAACAGGTTACTCGCCATACTACCTGCTTTATGGTCACCATCCACGACTCCCTGTCGACCTCCTCTTCGGGTTGGTTGCAAAAGAAGAAACAACCACAGCAAGAGGATACGCAGAGAAATGGGCGGAGAAAATGACAGAGGCATACAGAATAGCAAGCACTAACAGCTAACAGTCGAGTGCCAAAGGCAAACATTATTATGACAAAAGAAACAAAGGTGTGACTCTTCAGCCAGGAGACAGAGTCCTTGTCCGTAACATTGCTGAAAGAAGAGGTCCTTGTAAACTCAAGCCCTATTGGGAAAAAGTCATCTATATTGTTAGAGAGCAGCTTGGAGATAACCCGGTCTACAAGGTGAGCCCTGAGACTGGCAGTCGTCCCACCTGCACTCTCCATCGAAACTTGTTGCTCCGAGTAAATGACTTATCCACTGAGCCACCAGAACCAAATGCGACTGAAAAGTCACAAAAGAGAGATTTGAGGTCAACAAAACCGATCAGAACAACTGAACAGACACAGAATGATGATATAAGTGAATCAGATGAAGAGGAAAGTCAACCACGATATTGGCTGCGGATACCAGGGAAATCCCAAGAGTTATCCTGTACCATACCAAAGAGTTACCTGTGAGACACAAAATAATCCTAAATGGACAGGAGCCTGCTTTGGAGAAACAGCCCCTGTTGAACCTGCATCTGAGAGAGAATGTGTTAATATGGAGGAACTAGAGAGACAAAGTGAAAGCACACCAGGCCCTGGTGAACCCCAGCTTTATGATGAACAGGAGCTGTCTCAGGCTAATGACTCACGCAAAGACGTCCAAGAGACTCAGCTTGACACCCAACCCACATTAAGGAGATCTACCAGAGACAGACACCCTGGCCAGATGTTCACTTACCCCTCACTTGGTCGACCGACCTACCAGCCACGTCTCACGGTGGGTGCCATAGGAACTCAGCCCCCTGTTTACACTCACCAGTATCCCCAGTCCTTCTTTCACTCATTCCAGCCCATGCCCATTATCCATCCCACATACCAGCCCGTAGCTTTTCCCTTGCATTGCTACTGAATGCTTACAACACATTGTGCACATGCATGGTTAGCGAGTAACATGCTTTAGAATTTTGGGTACCCCACAGAAATTTGTTTGATATTATTGAGATTTTGTATTGCTAAGTGGGAGTTTTCAGTTGAATTACTAAGTGTCGGGAGCCACTTTTGTTAGTGGGGGAGTGTGTGGTACACCCCAAAAATATAGTGACCACTCGTGGTGTTTCTTTAAGTTGAAAGATGATGATAAGATGAAAAGTAATTTCCTTTAATTTCTTGGGTCTAATATTCTGCCAAATAATATGGTGAACCGTCTAATTATTTTATTTTTCATCTGTAACAAATGTATGTGGAAAACGTTAGCAGCATACAGGTGGACCATGTGACACAGGAACTATTGTGCCCCAGGTTGTTTTGGGGGGGGATCTCCCGCACGTACCTCAGATGCAACCTGGATGACGAACGGTTAATATGTGTCTTCATTGCTGCTGATCTTCATCTGTATTTTACAGACATCTCTTTTGTTACTTTGGTACCAATCCTGGGACCCGTAACACTCATGACACTTTTTCAACAGTCAGACATCTTCTTATAACCTCCCACTGAAATTGACAAGCCTGCCACAACCCGTTTAAAACAAATTTAAACATATGTGTTCTTTTATTGTTTCATTCAAAAAACACCAAAGTCATTTCCATGTTTCCATATAGTTCTTTATTATATACAGCTAGGATTAATTGGCAGTTGTGATATATGATATTGTGATAAACTTGGCAAGATTTATCCATTCCACAGTGGTTTGTAAAGTTTGTTCAGTGAGCAGCAAAGGATCACTCTTCCCAGGGGCTCATGTCCGTGTCAATGGCTACACAGTTGTACGCAGCGTAACGCAGCTTCTCCTCACAAACTTTAGCGCTGCAGGACCGAACAAATGAGGAGAGGAAAGGACGTGATGCAACAAATGTAATAAAAATTGTTTTCCAAATGTTATCTGCTTTATAAGATCTCGGAGTACATGTGAAAACTAATTATTATATAGTAACAGTCTACATACACAAACATAAAACTTTAGTTTACCTTGGGTAGTTGGGTAAATAAAGAGTACTGGAACACGTGGAGGACTGAGGAAGAGCATCCGTTGTTTCAGAGCTAAAATCGGGAAACAAACAAAATTTCAAAGTAGAGAATGAATGATTAGCTATCGTGCCATTCATTTTTCTGTGATCGCTTTTATTTAACAATGCACTTGCACTGACCCTTGTTTGTCAGGGAAGACGTAGATGGGCGCAGGAAGACGACTTCTCCCAGTTACAAACCTCAGAAATCTGCTGCGATCCTCTGAAAACAAAATTCTAAATCGGTCAGTCAGTCAGTCACAGCCATTAATGTCAGTTCATAGTCCTGATCTCATCTCTATAACAGAGGTGTACTGTACACTTTCAGCACAACAAATACACCTTAACAGTGAACTGACCATTGGTGAAGTTCGTCAGTGCTTCCCATAAGTATTGCACTCTAACGTCACTTTGCTCCAGGTCCTCGTAGTGTGCTGGTAGGGAGACAGAAACAACATTGATGCATTAAGATAAAATGATGTAGAGCCCTTACTAGTGTTTAATTGAAGAAAATCTACAATCAAGCACCTACAGGTCTTTGCTGCCGACATATCTAAAAACAAACATAGTGCCACCTATTCAAACAATAGAAGAAAAGAAAACACGTGTTTATAGTCGAAGGCGAGTTCTTGGCTGCACACTCACTGAGTCGTTTCAGGGCTTCCACAGTGATCTCAGGGTCTCCACACACTTTCTTTTCCACTTCCTGCCAGGTGAGCAGGTCCAGCACTGCTTGAGGGACCACCTTCAACATCCCCGCCTGCATGGCCGCAATCTGTAACACACGTGCACTTCATCAGGTGCTTTATCCAGCAGCTCCATATGCACCATAATTACTGGATGAGTTAGTACTGAAAAATAAAAGCAAGAAACCAAGTCCCACCTGCTGCTTGCTCTCCTCCAGCCGAGCCTTCTGCACCAGGCGGATGAACTCGCTGCGGTCCTCATAACGCACAGCCACATTACTGCCGCCTGGGATGAGATCCACCATCTGGCCATCGCTCAGCAGGGTGGTGTACACCAGCTCCTCACCAAACCTGAACTCAAATGTCTCCTGGTCCATGTTCTCCATGGCCTCCAGCAGGTTTACCTGAGAACACATCCAATTTAAATTCTGGCAATGACTAGAATAAGTTTTAGTCTCTTTAAGCCCCCCAGGATATTTTAAATGCAGAATAACCTATAACACTGAAAGAAAGGCAGAAAAGTAGAAAAAAAGGAAAAGCACAAAAGGTCTCCTTTAAGCAGTTGTTATCATTTCAATGTCCTCACCAGCACAGAGTCGACAGCAGGGAAATCTTTACTCCAGCTGACAGCCTCCCCAGTCAGCTGCTTCCACACCAGCCCAGGCAGAGCCAAGACCTGCAGGATTGCACACAGAAGAGGCCAGAAAATCAGGTCCATCATCTCACATCTACCCAGTCTTACTTCATAGCGATGTTACTGACAAGGTTGAGGATGAGCGTCACTCACCAAGAAGTCTTTTCCTCTGAGAGCAGCTCCCATGAGCTGACCGATCCACTCATACTTCTGGAACTCTTTACAGGACGGGTTAGGAACGTAGTAATCTCTGGCCTCTAGGGACCCCTGAAAGAAGAGCAAGGTGAAGAAAAAGCCACAACCTCTGAAAACACTGAAGTACAACTGAATCTTAACTGCGTGGCGATTACCTGGTTGGACGTGCGGCTGAAGAACGGCAGAGGCATGGGACACTCAGCTGAGCTGGGGCAAAGCTCCTCAGACATGTCAGCCAGGCTGTCCCGAAATCCACCTCCCTGATCAATGATTCCTTCTGCGATGAACTTACATTCCCACCACTGGTCATACCGAGCAGGCCATCTAAAAGAAAAAACAAGAGGAAAGACCCTAGATTATAGCATCCTAGAGTTACTGTCATATTCATGCAAGAAATATCGACACATGAGTCTGAGATGCAAGCCTACAAAAGCTCACCTGTAATCCAAAGTTTTCTCAAATTTGTCAGATGGCTTCAGACCTTCATACACCTGCAAGGAGAGAAATATAAAGCATAAGGTAACAGTAACCACACACATAACTCATCACAGAGTCTGGCAGATGTTAAACTGACATGTTTCCAAAATCAGAATCCTCCCTTCGCACATATAAATCTCATCACATGGAATGAATAAGTAACCTCTATGCTTCACACTTCAAGGCCATTCAAGAGTCTAGTTTGAGGAAGTGATGTCACCATGATTTAAGAGTTTCATACCTGGTTGAGCACAGCGTTCTTGCAGGTGGGGTCCAGAGAGGGGTTGTCTCTGTGCTCCATGGCCAGACGTCTGTTGATGTAGAGTCGGGGCATGAAGTTTGGCTTACTGGTTTCTGAGTCCTTCAGGCACTGTGTGATGAGGGCTGAGCGACGTTTGGACAGCAGCAGGAACTGCTTTATGCTCTAATGGGCACAGAAAAACACACAAGTGAATAAAAAGAATGTTGGTTGGATTTTCACTTCGGACCTTTTTTTAGATAGTGTTTTAATTGTTAGTCTGTGCCAGTATCATTTATTTAAAAGTTTCATGGTAACTCACTTTGATCTGGTTGAAGGTACCCAGACTGTAGTCCCAGGCTGGTACCAAGTGTGGTAGAACACTGTCCAGGAGGCTTATGAACCTGCAGAGAGCGAGACGGAGGAGATTTACCCCTACAAACACTGAGAAATACTTAAATACAATAAAGGCAATTACAGAATTGAATCTAACTTATTTTATTGACTTCTTGAGATGGTTCCCTCTTGATTCCTTGTTGGATCCCTGTTTGTTTACTCCTGGTTCACTCTTAAAATCTCCCTGGTTCCCTTCTGCTTCCCTCCTTTTTCCTGCCTGGTTCCCCTGTTTCCCCCCTGGTTTTCTCCTTGTTCTCTATTGGTTCCCTCTGGTTTCTCTCCTTGTTCCCCCTGGTTCTCTGCAAGTTCCCTCCTGGTTCCCTCTTGGGCCATGTGTTAGTGTGCCCGGGCGGGGGACACATATTTCTTACAAGAAACACAGAGCTGGTGCCAAAAATGTAATTCCACCATGAGTCCCATAGCTAAAAGAACCCTGGCAGTAGATGAATATTGATCTACCTCTGGATGACCAGTGCTCTGCGGTACAGGACGTCAGATGTGTTGCCCTGCAGACGAGGGTAGCGCACCAGGTTACAGGACTGGAAAACATCAGCATTGAGTCCCAAGTCTCTTTCACACGATGACTTGATCTTCAAGCCTCGGATCCGGACGTCTATCCCTTCATCTACAGAACCAAAGGAGAGAAAAAAACATTGTTTAAGCTTCATGGCATCACTACAGAAGTTTTTTTTTAACCAAATCAAGTGTACTGACAAAAATAAATAGAGAAACATGCTTACAAGCCTTACCTCTACATTCCTCAATCCTAATCTCAATTACAGGCAGGTGAGACGTCATATCTTCCAGCACACATACTTCTCCAATCAGGTTGCTGGAGGCAAAAAAGACCAGAAATGTGTAAATTCTTGGTCAACTTCCTACAAATGAAAAGGCTCAATGCAGCAAGCAGATAGGCTTCATAAAACACATTACACTTTTATTTGTCTACTTTTATTAAGAGAAAACACGTCCTGATTCTTTAGCAGAGCTTCATATCATTAACAGGGCTAAACACAATATATCAAGTAGATGTTGGCTTTTAAAGGCACACTTTCTGAATACGGGCTGTGAATTGAGCATTTTGACAATTATCACCTAGACCTGCTTTATAATCCCCAACGATCCTCATTTTTCCAAGACATGGGACCTTTATGTACTGAAAAAAGCATGGTCTCCTAATTCAAAATGAGTAGTATAAGGTCTTCCCCTCTTAAGCTTGTATACCATATTCTGAAGCATATCTGTCACACTCAGGGTATTCTGTGAATTATGTTGAAAAAATCCTCTCTAAATATGCTCACTCGTCTATAGTGACATCACTCAGCTTCTTCAGGTTATCTCCCTCTCCTCCATAAACTGTGACTCGCTTGGGCATGTAGTTGTCATCTGTAGAGTCCACCGTCAAAATCAGCTTACTGAGGAGCAAAAAGGCTTTTCATTATACAGAATAGAGACATGTCCATGATTCATCAACAAGATAAAAGATCAAATGAGGAACATGACATTTAAGCAAACATGACATGTATCGTGGTTTACTGCATGTATACTGTATCAGTGACCATCAATTATTTCCCTCTTGAACAAAATGTAGGCGTGGGACTACATAAGCACATACAGAAAAACGGTACATATAGTTTTATAGTAATAGACTATTACATGTAATAGTATCATATGTATCCGACATCAAGAGATTACTCAAACAAAAATGAACTACAGTAAGGTCAGGGTTTGGATTACAATGAAGATCGTTGAAAAGACTAAATTCTAGTTTGTTTTTGTTTTTTTAAACCTGGGCCCTATGTTTAAGTATTTGTATGTGTAAATGATTAGTAAGCACAAAAGGTTTCTTGAATTCACCCAGTAGATCGTCTCTGCCAGTAGCCGCAACAAGAGCTGCAATAACATCCTTGAAGGCAACTTTAACCACCAAAGTATGTTCACTTGGTGCTTGTTTTTTTCCCTTGACAGTATGAGATTGTTATCTGTCTGACAACATCATAGAAAGGATTACTACAGAAACACCTTTTTTGTTGAAGAGTAAAATCCTTTTTTAAAACAGCCGTTTTATCTTTCTTGCCAAATCCACCAGGCTCTATTTACAAAACCTGTAATTTTATCATCATAAACAAAACTTCATTCAAACTCAATAGAAACTAAATAAAACTCACCAAAAACAACTTTTTTTTTTTGTCTTTTTACACCAACTCCGTTTGTCACTAAACTAACTTTTAATTAACCACTTAGATGTGAAAATATCAGGACAGGGGTGAGAGGGTGGTCAGAAACCAAGAAGCAGTGGGGAGAAAACAGTCTGTGAATTAAGAGTTTATTTTAACCATCAGTGGAAAGACTTACACCGGATGGCTGTGGTGTGCAATGAAGTTACTGTATGTATTGTTACTGTTGTTGTCAGTGGAGTCTTATTAGCTTTGAGGAGAGCGATAGATTAACCGTTTCCCATTAAAAGCAAAGGATTTTACACTCTTAGAAAAAGTTTCTCTCTCTACGGATCCTTTCCATCATGTTGTCAGACATTTAGAAAAACAATCAAGAAGAAGCACTTTCGGCAGACAAACTTTGACAGTCAAACTTGTCCACAAAGATCACGTTGCAGCAGCTGGTTGAGGTGATTTACTGGATCGATAGGGCCCAGGTTTAATAATTCTGGAATTCGCTTTAAACACCTTGAAGTTGTGATTATTCTTTTTTTTTTGTTATTATGAACTGTGTTGTTTGGATCCTTACTTCACTACAGTGCCCCTTTTCATGTGCAGGCGTATCCAGTGTTGTCCCTGCATGCCGTCACTCTCCCAGTAAGTTTCAGTGTCGCCGTCTGTCAGACAGCTCACCCCTCCACTGGGATCATCCTAAAAGGAAATATAAGAAGCGATTTGACATGGGGCATCCCACTCAATGTAACATAATCATTACGTGCCATTTCTGTCAACACGACAAAGGTAACCTGTTATTCAAATAGCTATTTTTGACTGCAAAATGTCACAACCGCAGACTTCAAATCAGACTCAAACTCCTAAATCCCTGCTTTTATGGCAGGACAGAGTGCATGTGACTCACCGAATATGAAGAAACATCGATGCTGGTCACGCACTGTTTCACACTGCCCAGGTTCTCATCCTCTTTCCCTATGTGGTCATAGAAGTAGTGCACCAGGTCCTCGTCACATTCATAGGTCCAGGTAGGAGGAACATACCTAGAGGAGTTAAACAACAGCTTCATTTGACGTTCTGCTGCTATCTGAAGTCTTGAACCTCTAGTTTGACTTAACACAGGCTCACCTTAGCTTCTGGACGGCAGCGTCGTCCCTCTCAGCAATTTTGGGTTTGGAGCCGATGTAAAGCGCATTCTCCACATTCACCACCTTCTCCCACCTGTTGCAGGGCTTGTGGTCGTAGCCGAAGAGCTGCTCTTGTCTGTTGGCGGTCTCAGGTGACTCCACCGGTACCAGCCTGTCACCTCCCTCTGTGTGTTTACACACCAGGATCCAGCCTTCCTCCAGCTCCATGCCTGGACGGTGCTCCTCCATCTGCTCCTGGACACCGACATGGATCATTGAACCAACATGTGTAAATGTAGGACACATTTAAATACACATATAAAAAAGTGACCCCAGCATAAGAAGGCCTCATGACACCACATGAAGGTTTGGCGACCCCTAGTTGGGATTGTGAACCAATGCGTGAAGGCATTAAAAATGACATGATAAGTTGTGTAGTTGTGTGTAACTTGACTGGAGGAACAACAGGTCATCAATTAATTTGAGGGCTGGTCGTCTGATCTTTGGCTTCACTTGTACATGTTAAAGTGTATTGGAGGCTTTGGCCTACATTTTCCGTATTATGGAACTGATGTAAATAAAAGCCACCGACATTAGAAGTTTGCTTTAATGTGGACTGTAAAACAAGAATGAAAACTTTTGTTTCAACATGCTCATAACTGACACATTATCAACTCGCTCCTGCACTTTTATTTTATTATTAAGAGTTCACAGTACATCCAACAAACCCAGTTAGTGTCTGTAACAGTATATCTTTTGGAGGGTTGCCACATAACCTCTCCCATATATCTTTGGACTGTGGAGGGAATGTGCAAAGACGCCACTACAGACAAAAGCTGGTCAGTTGTGGATTCAAACCCAGGACCTTCTTGCTGTGACATGAACTCTACTATTTAAAATAAATTCCACAACATTTTCTACAATTTAGAAGTAGCTTGCCAAAGCATGTCTATCCTTTCTGTCCTTTCAAATAACATAGAAACCCCAGTCTTTGGACAAGATAATTTAGATATCGTGATGTTACCTTGATATGAAGACAATTATGAAGATAATGAAGACAAGCGCATCTCAGGGCTGCAACTGACAATTATTTTCATTGTTGATTAATCAGTTAATTGTTTGGTCCAGATATAATGTAAGAAAAGGGAGAAAAATGTCAATCAGTGTTTTCCAAAACCCAAGATGACGTCTTGCTTTGTCCACAACCAGAAGATGCACATTTAATAAACATTTTTTAATTCTGTTTCTCAATAAATGACTTGAACTGATTAATCCTTTATGATAATGGTTGGCGATTAATTTAATAGCTGACAACTAAACAGCACCCAAGAGTAAATTATTTTGATGTGGTGCAAAAAACAGACATCCAAGTCTGGGCTATATCCAGCCATCCAGAATATATATGAATTGTGGCCCACGATTTGGGCCAGTTCTGGTTTATTCGGTTCTTGGGTGACATGGGGCCATGGTGTGGTCTGCTTGTGGCTCAGATCTGGCAAACAGGAGTGGACCCCCAAAGTGCCAATGTGCCATCATTCCATGCTGTACGTGGGCCAGGTGAATGTATCTGATGTGGGTTAGATCTGGGCCACAGCAATTTTGCCGTCTTGGGTAAAACTGTAAAATGCTTTTCATCTGTTACACATCTTTGTCACTTTGTGTTTGATAACCACATTATTTGAGGGATCGTTGCAAAATATGTGTGTTTATCAACCGATATTGATATTGGAATCTGTTACTTCCCTAATATCAGTGTTGGTCCAGCTATCACCCGGGTTCTAGTTTGAGGAGCGTGCTCATCATCATTGTTCAGAGTAAACCTCCTTTATTGCTAACGTGTCTTTGGAGAGAGACAGGAGCTTACCTTAATGATTTTGACCCAAAGGCCCTGGCTGTTGCGGTATTCTTCCCCTGTTGTCCGGATACATGTCCCTTTCTTTGGTTCAATGTTGTACTTGCATAATTTCTTTATATGTGGGGTTTGGTGTGGATTCTCAAAGACGGAGACGAGCGTTTTTCCGACGGTGGAGCCTCCTGCTGATGGTCCGGAGGAGGCTGAGGAAGTGGACGATGAATCCTTGCAGATTTTGTAGCACACCTCTCTGGGGACGTAACACAGGCACTCCGGCACCGGCTCGCTCTTCTTAAAACACTCGATGCACCTGTTCAAGAAGCGGATCCTGCCGAGCAGCAGGTGAGGGTTGTCGCCCAGAGCCATGGTGGTGATGGAGGTGACAGTCAGCAGCTCAGCAGCAGGGGGGCGTCAGCTGACATTACACCACTGTCCTGCCTTTGTTTTCTGCCTGGTGCAGAGGGGATGCTCCTGTCAAACAAAACAAACAAAACCGAATATTCGTGAATAACAGAGGCTCCAATGAACAGCATCCAAATCCAGTGAATTTGTGTAATTTCCAGCTTTTTTTCATTGGGAGTGTAAGGGTACGGTGTGGAAAAGGTAAAAAAATCTGACCAAAGTTCGCTGACAGTGAGAAAACTCTCTACTCCTTCCTTAATCCATTAGAGTAAGCTAACATTAGCAAGCTAGCTAGGTTTTAAGTAAATAAGCGTCACCTGCAGCGTTTACGACAGCTCATATCGTATTCAGAAAGTGTACAGAGAAATTTAACACAGGCTACAAGTCAGAGTTATGTCTAGAAAGTTATTTTGTATGTACCTTTACCGCCAACAAGTATTTAAAATGTGAAACTCATCTACCGTTGAGGGTTTCTTGGAGTTCTGACAACGCGGAAGCGCAGAAGATGCCTTTTGACCCTCTCGCACTTCCGTCATTTGTACTTCAAAATAAAAGTCATACAACTAAAATTCATGATTTTTCCATACACATGTTTAAAACAGTACATTGTTGTATACTCAGCTACGTTTGCACACAGCTAGTGTGTGATGGCTGAATTTTTACCTAGTTTAACAGCGAGTGTACAAAATAAGATCCAGCTTCTGTTTTGTATTTTATTTTACTCTTTTCAATGTGCAGGCAGACCACGTGGATTCAGGTAAAAGCATGCAGTGACCCTTTGTAGACTGTATGCTGTTTTTTATGCGGAAGTGCTGGAAGTGGACCACAGTTACTCTCTTTCTTGCATAGAGTTTTGATGAATTTGTGTTTCCATTTTATGCTGCTTTACATTAATGCGTTCCCTGCTGGAAAAACCAGCATAGGCCAGCACCTTTACACAACATATGCTGGTGTTTTGGTGCTGGTCTATGCTGTTTTTCCCAACAGGGTTACTACCCTTCAGAGGAAAAAAAACACTACACCTCTAAATGCACACAATTATTTCACAGCCATAGTTTCTTGCGGTTAAAACTTTACTTTTATAAAAAAACACATGATCATCTTTTCAAATTTGATGCATCTTTGTGGATTGAGGGACACAATAGTATGTAAAGAACTCCAGATTAGCTCAATATCAACCAGCTACAGCAGGAAAATGCTGCTTATCAGTAATGATTTCCCAAGAATATAATACTGAACATACTACGAGGGGCCCTTCTAAACACATATTTTGATCATTTCATACACCATTTTTCTGCAGACTATATATAAAACCAGTGACTGGTCCCGTGCACCAATGCATCTGCTGTTATGTCTGTGGACAATACCATGTTTATGATATGTGCTTGGCTTATACATTTGAATATAGAATGATTAAAATCACAAAGGATAGATGTGGGTGACTTAATCATTCTGAAGTCATTTTAAATCTGTCAAAATGTGAATGTCCTCAATTATGAATCAAGATCAACTATATAATGTAAATGAAAAATTAAAGCATTGAATTGTCACAATAATTTTCATATACAAAAATGATTGTATATGAAAAAAGTGTTTTATTTCACAACATATTTCAGTTGTCTTCAATCAAAAACAGTTTATACAATAAGAGCAATGGTTCAGTCACACAGATTGAAACAATAGTTTTCACTAGATGTGTTCCACTACAACTTGAATGAAGGCCTTTTCTTGTTCATCGCAGTTGTTGACATCAATGTTATCCTCAGCATCAGCATCATCCTCCTCATTTGGGTGTGACGAGACGTCCACCAGAGAAGGGAGGCTCCCACCTCGCAGGATACCTTTGCCCCTCTGCAGAAGACCGTTGAGACCATCACCCAGAGAGCCCTTCAGAGGTAAATATTGTTTCTTTCCAGGAGTGTCTACAGGCTGGTGAATCTCAAGATCCTCTGCACTCATTCTGCAGATATGACAGACATTTTAAACTCAGGTAATTGCAGTGGTGTTGATTTTACTGGACTGTGCAGCAGCAAAGAAAAGGCACTGAAACTAGGTCACCTCATGTCAAAGGTGGAGCCCTTGAAGGCCGGCCTGAGAGACTCTGCTGCTGTCGACAAAGTGTAAGGGATGGAAAAATGTCTCTGCGCCCAGTGCTTGTCCTTCACAATTGGAGCCAAGTTCTGATACATATCATCTACAGCCAGCATTGACACCTTCAGGACAGAGAGACAGATTTTAAATGATTGCAGTTTAAAATGACTGACAGGCTTTTCAAGGGCTCAAATTGTAGCGATATCTTGAAGGGACAACCTCAATGTTTCGGTCAATCAGCTGGTTGGTTTCAAAGTCATCATCGTCCTCACCAAATGGATTGATGATCAGCTCCCCCACCTACAGAGTGGAAAAGGAATGCTCTTTCGTGACAAAATCGAAAGAAAATATATTTTGCACAAGTGAAACATGGATCTGTCTCACCTTGAGCCAGCCAGCGTAGAAGAAGAACTGCAGTAGGGTGAAAACAGGGACGTACATGTCCAGATTGTGACCCTTGTATCCCTTCTCAGGATTCAGAAATTGACGGCCAATCACGCAGAAGGCAAAGAAAGAGTAAACTGCGACTGTAACCACCTGAAGAAGAAACAAGGTACTGATCACGTCTAAAGACTTTGGGGGTTTTTTGGGATCAAAGTGTGAAAGATAAAGAAGATAACTGGCCATGAAATTACGTAAAAATACATTTTGTTGATTTGGTCTTGTACTACCCCTCATGCAGGGAATGTATATTTAATACCGTACTTAAGTGCAAAATATTGAGGTACTTGTACTTTACTTCTATATATCCATTTTCTGCTATTTTGTGCTTTTCCTCCACTACATTTATTTGATAGCTTTAGTTACTTGTGACTTTACAGATGACATGCTGCATTAGAACCACAGCAGCACATTATCAAACATTTTTAAAATCAACAATCAGATTTAAAAAAAAACAAAAAAAACAATACTGATTTCAGTAATCAGAAAAATTCTGAATATTGGATCAGATAATCGACCAGGCCGATAATCGATCGACCCCTAATATACAGTATACACAGTATATGCATGCAAATATAATATAATAGTAGTATAGTATAAAATATAGTATAGTATAATTTACTTATATAGAAAAATTACTTTTCATACTCATACATACATACATTTCATACATTTAATTTCAGATGCTTTCAGACTTTAACTCAATTACTATTTCAATTACTACTACCTTTAACAAAGTAAAGTAAGTGATACCTTTACTTTTACTCAAGTATAGCTCTTGAGTACTTTTTACAACACTGCCCTCAAGCTCCTGATCCTACCTGAGTGTAGACCAGGGGGATGCTTATCCAGTCATAGTGGAACAGGAGGCTGCACTTGGCTCTGTATTTATTCAGCTCCTGCAGGTAAACATTCATATTTTCCTTTTATAAATACAATTAGTTAAACAGAATGTGTATATAATGCGTATTTCTCTTTCTCACATATAGTAAAGTAAGTGTAAAGAAACTCTCACGTCCATCAGTAGTCTCAAAGCGATGTCATCCCTCACTCGACCCTCCTCTCTCGCTCTGGACGCCAGGTTTGAGAACCAAGTCAGAGGTATCCAATACTTGTTGAAATCAGAGTGAAGCGACTCAAAAAGTTTAAGCTCGTGTGTTGTCATAAATCCTGCGCAGATAAGAGACAGTTTGGTACCACTTGGGTGGATGTAATATAAATATTGCTGAATTGCTGTCAACTGTCAGCCAGGGTGCAGCCTGTTTATGGTGACTGGACTTTTACACAGTCAGGGCCTCTCAGTTCCAAACCTCCTGTCTGAAGATTGGAGGCAGAATCAGTAACATCTTTTAAGTCAATCCTCAAAACGTGTCTTTTTAGAAAATCTTCTTACAATGCTAGCACAGGAGTTTTACTTCCAACATGTCCATTTGTTCTTTTGTCAGCGGGATCACACAAAAACTACCTGATGGATTTTCCCCAAACTCGGATGGAGGACGGATCTCAATCGAGAATAGACCCTATTAACTTTCTGTGTGGATCCTGATTAAAGGATAGATCCAGGAACTGGAGATAGGGCGTCTTCTAGTCTGATAAAGTATATGATCTACTGCTTTCAACTGTTTCCTGTTTGTGACACACACAAAAAAAACAGACAGGCCAATTTTTCTCCTGGCAGTGTGAAAAAGTCAAATGCCATGTTAAAAAAATCCTGCAAATACAGACACACAATTTTGGTGTAAAGTGGTATCAGACGACTCAACTCATCAATCATTATCTTTCTCCTGTTGCTTCAAATCAGTCAGTTAAAGGGCACCCCCTCTTTTTGTTTTCTTAAACTGTCTCTGGTCTTGGAAATTCTCCACTAAAATGAAACTGAGAAGTTTAATTTCTCTCCTTACCAGCCTCGACTATGTGCTCCAGAGTTGGAAAACGCTTGAGGACTCGTGTGCTAATGGATCGCAGAATAAGAACTGAGGATAAGTTGGCATATCTCATGAGTGTCCGTCGCAGCAGACGACCCCTCTGGTCTGTCCCGTGGACGTTCCCAGACACCACCATCATCAGATTGTCAGGCAGCGGGAAGCTGGTGTACTGACCCCACCAACGATTAAAGGCCATGGTCACATAGAAACCTGTGTCACAAAAGCATTAATTATGGTGACTCATCTTCAGATTTTGCCAGGACAGAGTTCAGTCGGACTCACCCAACACGAACAGGACTGGGATGAAGCTGGTGTTGGTGAACTGATCACAGTAAAGGGCAACACGCTCAAACAGATCCTGCTGCCTTGGTGAGAGCATGAACCTGCAGAGAGGAAAATAAAACTTTAACTGATGGCCACAATCACAATCAGACTGCAGCTAACTGAAGATTTAAAATCATTTACCTGTAAAACAGACTGACAAACAGGTAAACCCCACAAAACACCAGAAGCTCTTTGTACAGCAGCCTGTAGATGCTTCCCTTCCACCTGAACAGAAGCTTGGAGAAGCCCCCAAATCTCGCATTGGCCACTTCAAGGGTGTAAGAAACTGTCATGTCTGCGTTTGTTCTGCGTCCAAACGGCAGAAATTCCTATACAATGTAGAGAAGAATGTAGAAATCTAAAGGAAGGAATTTCTGTTGATACATACATTTTATTACAACCATCTCATAACAAATATCTAAAGATGTGTCTTACCTGTGAGGGCAGGTGTGTCACCTGGTCCTGTGTCGAGTCCTGCTGACCTGAGAAGAAAAGTTCCTCCTCTGGGTCTCAATTTAAACCTCTCTGCTGTGCTGCCATAAATGAACATCTTAGATTTATTACCTGGGAACCTGAAGCCCAGGAGATACACACCTACAGTTACAGAGTACCTGAAACAACCTGTCAACAAAGTATGTCGATTTTTTATTTCACTCACATGTTAATAAGTATTGATTATTGTTCAGTAAATTCTTTGGAGATGGTAACAGATGATTAGGTAGTTTGTGTGTTCCCTCACAAAGCTGAACAAAAAAACAAAAAAATGTTAATGTGTATTTCATACATACATAAACCAACTCACATGCATACACATAAATGCACATTATGTACAAATTTACCCTCATTTGTTACCGCTAACCATAGCTGCCATTAGCTAGTTAGCTTAATTAGCCATGCAGTTGGCCTAGTGCCTACGAAGACAGTCTGATTTACAATATGAAGTTAGAAAGTCAGTCACAGCCAGGGGCGCTAAGAGGACAGTCATAATGACGTCATAGTAAATAGTGTGCAACATTAATATTTGTTGTATGAACTTGAGTGGGCGAAATAGTCGTTAACAATTTAAAGTCATTTGAGATGTTTTTGCACTAAAGCAGGCGGCAAACTTGAACACCAACATGAAAAAAAACTGCTCAAAGTTGAGTGTTGTTTGGCATATAAAATACATTAATTATATATTTTTGTGTAGAAATAGATGTATTTATTTGCATATAAAGGAGGAAGTGAGATCCAGTCACATGCTTTTAATCAATTCATGGTTTTTATCATGCTTTGTTTAAGCAGCCCTACTTCCTGTGATGTTATGTTGTTGTTGTTTACATTTTAAAACAAGTCCCCATCTTCAGTGGTTTAGGAGAATGCTGCAACGCTGTTCCACTGTAAATCTTCATAAATGTTTGCAGCCTATAAAACTTACCCAACTTTTCTATGTCTGAATTTGCTTCTTTTTTTTTTCTTTTACTTATTCTTAAACCTGTATGTAGATCTCTAGAAGAAGTCTTGTGTCATCCTCTTTAGTCTGTGTTATATATTTATAATCATGTTTAATGATTTGTTGATGTGGTGCGGCCGTCTTGGTGAAGACACTGTCACATACCGTACAAATCTCTGTTGACAAGACCATTCCAGATGCTACGGAAATCAACTAAGTACTTTGAACCTGTTATGTAAATCTAATACCCCTGTCATAGAAAATCAAATAAAACACACACAGATTGATTGCCCAGCAGAGGCTCCTCACTGTGATTTACTGTTCTGGCCATCAATGACTGTGATAACAGCGGCCCAGACATCTTTACAGTGTGATGCAGACGGGTACACTGTCCCATGGGTCCATCCCACTCACCTCTCAGTCTTTGTCATTGGCTGCCCTGCTCTGCTCGCTTGTTTGTTTTTCACATCGTTACAGCAGCGCATTGTAAATCAAACTCTCCTTTTCCAGCCGTGTTTTATCCTTTGACTCTGTTTGCTCTCCCCAGGCAGGATATTTATGAGGGTCATCAATCCTCCATCAGCGCCCGGACATCGGTGATGTGGACTTCCCAATTCTTTTATCTGAATCTCACTTTAGCTTATTTCATGTATTACTAATAGATTAACGTGTTCATCAAAATAACTTGCTCTCAGTGTCTTTTAATGGTAGTTTCCATTCCTGTCACTAGATGGTGCTCTGTTGAGGAGCAGCAGGGCTCTCAGCCTCAGCCCCGAGGCCTCCCAGTCTGTATTTACCTCATAAACAAAGACACCCAAAGACTCTTTTATTGACAGAAAACAGTAAAAGAACACCTGACATATTTAATAGCTTGTAAGACTGTCCATGTGTAATGCCAATCATCTATTTAGCTGTTAGTACAGCACACTTTTTTCCTGAAATTTCTTGTTTATCTGTCATGTTTTCATTTAATTCTCCTCTCAGTTCATATTTTTGTGCTTAAATTATGTGAGACAATGTCTCTTTTTGACCACGTTACGAGGATTTTCCCTTGGTATGTTTTTTTTGTCTCCATCCTGTGTAAATCAGTGGTGGATCTGTCATCTAGATTTAGATGAGATACACTCCCAGATTAGCATCCATGGTCCCCCCAGCAACTGTTCCTGCCCAGTCATTTCCTGTCCTCAGCTACTGGATCTACTGGTCGGGGCTCAGACCTCTGAGAACAGGACAGAGTGAGCAGCTCAGTGCTGATCGTTTGGGTAACCTAATGCGGTAATTACAACTTCCCACGGTGAGTGAAATTAGAGCTCAATAGAAAAGTGGGATTTCAGGTAGCTGGGTCATTATCGGGGCAGAAAGAGCCGAGAGGCCACAGAGAAAGACTGAATGAAAAGATCTGGAGCATGTTCTCAAAAATGCAGCGAGCTAAGAACACAGTTTGTTTTTTCTTTGTTTGTGGTGTAAATTTTCATCACGATACATAATCCAGAGGCAGAAATCGTGAAAAAAAACCCATTTATTTCCACAGTATTCAAATGTTTTGCATATAAAAACAATCAAGATAGTGCATCTGCCGCAATAAACATTTGATGAAAATCAGTGCTTTCTTTAAAAGTATCACATCAGTATACTCATTTTGTTTCAGCAGTGAATATTTATGATAAGTTATTCAGTAAATGCAGCAGTTTTTCCATTTGTGATAAGATATAAAGCGATCAAACACTCCACAAGGCCTAAATTCACTTCAAATAGCACAATCACAGCTGTGACCATAAACCACACACAAGGTCTTATTTTGAATGATTTTGATTTTTCATATTTTCTGTCTTCCATTAAATGTCAGATATAGGCTTACATGTATAAAACATTTTCTGTGCTGCCAGGAGAGAAATTTTGAAATATTTCAGAATTGTCTATTATTATCAATAGAATGTGAAGAAATAACACTTTTGACCTTATGACATAATTTTTACATACTGTACATTTAAACAGCCTATATTGAGTAATTAAGGTTTAAATTGGCCATGTATGGAAACATTGTGTTTCTCTGCTCTAACACAGGCCTACGCTAAGCTTAAATCAAAGGCATAGCTGACAAACTAGCTTAATATTGAGTGTTACCAAGGCCAAGGAGCACTATTTCTAGTAATTACATTAGTTTGTGGGATGGCAGGTTACATTAAAAAGGCCATGTTTATGACTATCACATCCACTGTGTAGTATTTATTGTATTCTTGTAGCCGTCCCAGAATGCTTCTCGAGATTGAGCTAATGTTAGCTGCACTGTTCCTTTAATTGGATTTGGGGAACATTGCCTGGGATGTTACGTTTGAAAAAAAATATCAGTTAGTCCTCATCCTAAAAACCTATTCTGGAATGGTAAAAGCATACTGTTTGAAAATATGTGTGTAAGCTGATGTTGACCTTTGACATTTGTAGCGTAGCTGTAGCATCTGTTTCTCTTCTGATGAATTATAGGCTATCATGTACTGTGTGTTGCTATCAAGTGCATATTCATGGTTTTCATTTTAAAACTTTGCTTGAAACATTAAGGTCACCCTGAGAGAGTGTTTCCAACCAAGTAATGGAGCTCTTGTTAGCAACAGGCTAATTAGCAAACAAAGCTACCCCCTGGTGTCTAAAAAATGTCTTGCCTCAAAATAAAGAAAGAAAAACAGAACAGAGAGCATGACCTTAGTGAAAAGTAGCAACTGCCCTGTGTACAATTATGTTATAAATGTGCAGAAACTGTACAAAACTACTAAATAACACTCATTTCACTGTTTGTCTGTTGGGCTTGTAGCATTTTGGATGCAGTTGAACTTACAATGTCAATAACCAAAGCTCTAAGCTAATGTTAGCTGCACTGTCCTGTTCTTTAATGGTTTTGCGGAACTTAATGTTTGCCAAAAATATTAGTTTGTCCTCATCCTCAAAAACTTTTCTCTTGTGCTCGTAAAAGTGGAAACATACTGTTTGAAAATATGGACACGAGTTTAAGCTAAAGTTGACTTTTGACACTTTGAGCTATAGCATTTGCATTATTATTATTATTATTATCAAGTGCATATTCAAGACCCATTTTCCTGATTCTTATTTTAAAAACTCTGCTTGAAACATTAAAAGGTCAGCCTGAGAGTGTTTTCAATCAAGTAAAGGAGCTATCGTTAGCTTCATTAGCTAACCCAGATAGCTAAAGCTGATAAAGTCTGCCTGAGAGTTCAGTCAGCAAAATCTATGGTTGCTGGCAAGAAAACAGTTTCCAGGCTTGTCAACCAATGGTTTAAAAAAATCTGAATTAACTATTGCCACAATTATCGTTGTAAACTGTTAATGTAAACCGTTAATGTTGACAGGCACAGCAACAATAGGCTAATCATCAAATAAAGCTACCCAAAGGTAAAATGTTTGCCTAAAAGAAAGGAAAAAAAGAAGACACGACAACATAATGTTATTTCTCTGTGAAGAAAATGTACAAAATTACAAAATGCAACATTTTCTATTTGTCAGTTTGTGTGTCGAGCTTTTTGAATTTTGAATGCAGTCAACCGTACAATGTCAATAAACAAAACTTTGATGGAAAATATGTGAAGAGTCGACTGGAAAATACACCACAGTTTTTTAAATTCCAGGAAGTCCCACACCCTCAGCTGCACCCACTCTCTCTCTCTGTGTCTCTCTGACTGAACATAGACCAATTAGCATTCAAAACCAGCATGTGTGAGAGCGCGACGCCTGCCCATTTTCCACATCTTCGATAACGATCGAGTGACAGCATCCTGCACCTCCGTGATGACCCTGATGTTTGGCGCCGTCTTTTGTGTAGGTGATGTCCTCTCCAGTGTCGTTATGTTGAGTTTCAACGCTCTGCCTCTCAGTTTACTGAACCGGCACTACAGAGATCTTTATCTTAAACCAGCATTTGCCTCATTTAGATCTGACAAGCCAAACATTTTCCAACCTTTATGCACACTTGAGTATGTGGCTTAAAGCATGAGCAAGCGTCCGTCCTTCTTTAACAATGAGATATATAAATTTAGACTTCACGTCTACGCTTTACATTCCACAATTCACATCGAATTAACTGTGAGCATTGCAATGGGATTAGTCATTGTTCAGCACCTACATTTCTGGATGTGCAGCTTAAGGTGAAGGAGTTTGAACATCCTGTGTGCAGTATTATATGTCAAAGTCAAACTGGAATGCATTTAACAATTACACTTGGGTGAGGTAAAGGAGTACAAAAGCTTGCTTGACCTACGTAAGCACAGTGATTTAAAACATGTCCTGTTCTTTCTCATATATCTGACGACAACATGACTGTAGATATTAAAAAGAATAAATGTCTTTATATCTTAGTGTCTTTGAAATCACTATTTTTTTCCAGAGAGAAAACAGGGGGCCTCCCTTTCACACCGTCACTGCGTTCCTCAGGCAGCTCCCACAGGAAAAGCTCCGGATTAAATCACTTCCTCTTACATTGTGATACCACAGTGGTCGGACCAGGCTGTCTCTGTGTCAATAGATAACTCACTTTTTCTGTAACACGCACACACACATATGCTGTCTTTCTTGTGCATTTTAAAATAACAATTTGACATTTGGTGAAATATGCTACATCACTTTTTTTCCCAGAGAGTTAGATGAGAAGATAGCATTGCTAAGCTAAGCTAGGTAAGGCTAACTGCCCCATAAAAAACTCAATTTGGCATTGTGTTGCAGAGACACCTACTGGAGTTAGCATGCTAACCAGCTAGCCCCAGCCCAGTCACCAGGACAAAATGTTAGCTGCCAATGTTCCTGCTAACCCCAGATATGTCCAAGGTTGACCTAAACTGACTTTCACATCGTGAGGTGGAGGGGAATGTAGTGGCAATAGGACAGTCAAACGGCCCCCCCGGCTCCAGTTCCACACTTGAAGCCCTTGTGTAACTTGGTTTGGAAACTTAAGTATCACTATACCATATAATATTCAAAACTAAATAAGCAACAATTAGTTATTGATTGGTTATTTTGTCAGAAACTCATCAGAAAATCTGCAGCTAATGTCTGACTGTGTGAGTTCAGTTTTCAAACTCCTTCACAAAAAACACCCACAGAAATACAGAAATCTCCTGTCTGAGTTGACCAAAACTAACCCGAGCAGAAAATGCTGTGTTTATGTAAGACCTCATCCACTTTAGTAAGACCTTGATTGAGTTAATAAGCTAAAATAGAAGGCAGAGGGATATTTGCTTATCTACATATTTCCTGTAACAAAGGTCAGGTGGTCTTCTATTATCGTAGCATTAGTGCTTAGTGTGACTTTGGTGAAGATCTTTTCATCTTATTCTCTTAAAAAAAAAAGTGTATATCCAAAAAATATTGAACTCTTCCTTTATGACGGTGTCACGAGAGGTTGACGTTCTCATACTCGCCATGGTCTGAGTCCTCCAGCTCGATGCCCGGCACCAGGCTGTAGTATTCAGTCGACTGGGTCAGGTAAGCCTTCTCCCTGTCAGCTGAGTCTTTCATCACTTCCGTCACACTGACTGTGTCCAGCTCAGCCTTGCCGGCCCCGTTGGGCTCCTGGGAGCCCTGCCTCCCCTCTGTGGAGCTGGAGCAGCGGGAGGAGACTCTGGGAATAGACTCCACTGAGCCCAGCTTAATCTCCACCTCTTCGTAGATGTCCCTGGTGCTGCCCAGGAGGGTGGACGCCGGGCGTAGCAGCAGCTGGTTCTTCAGGATCCCCTCATCGACACAGTGTCCAGCTTTCTTCTGCTCAGCGGCCGCTTGTTGCTGCTTTTTGCGATTCTTTTGTCCATTGCAGCTGGAGCTCGAAGCTCTCTTTTTTGAGGTGCTTATAGGCGTTTCTTTCTTCTTCCTCTTCCTCCCGCAGCACCAGCAGAGCACCAAGGCGGAGAGGATGATGAGAGGAAGCACAATGAAGAGTGCTGTGAGTCCAGCTGGGCGGCACACATCGCTAAGCCTCACTGACAACACAGTCCTGCCAGCCAGGTGCCTGGGAGAGACGCAAGTCATGTTCCCCACCAGGTCCTGAAGCCCAGTGGTTCTGTTAACCTTCCTGCCTTCCTCCAGTCCTTCCAGTTGCAAACAGGAGCAGTCCCAGGGGTTTCCATCCAGCTCCAGGCTTTGCAGACTTGGCTTCTGCAACACAGAGCCTGGCAGAAAGCGTAGCTGGTTTCCCTGCAGATAAAGCTTCTGGAGGCCGTCTGAGTCCTGAAGAAAATCCTCGGGCAGCGCCTGAATCAGGTTCCCGCTCAGATCCACCTCCGTCAGGCCGGGCTGTCGGGCCAGAAACCCCTTTGGCAGTGTCGTTATTCTGTTATGACCTAAGTAAACCTGCTGCAATGTCGAGGAATCTTTGCCTCTCATATGAACAGAGGTGATATTACAGAAGGAGAGGTCCAATATCTTTATGTTTGTCTCGTTGGTAAACACAGACCAGTGTATGTGGCTGAAGGCCGAGCCAGAGTAGTTCAAGCAGCAGGCGTCGGCAGGAACCTCAGAGGGAAACTGGGACAACATGGTGGCGACTGGACACACACATCCAGCTACAAGCCCCGTCTGCACCAGCAACATGAAAATGAGCAGGGCACGTCGCTGGCTAATCATTTCTGAAAGAGAAAAGAAACAATAAAAGCGACTTCATCATGTCATAGAGCTGTAATGATGCCACATGGTTCTTTCTCAGACTCCTACCTGCCTCCGGTCTCTCTCTCTCTCTCTCTCTCTCTCTCAGTACTGGAGCAGATCCACTTTACACTGCAGGCTCACACAGATGTAAAAGGGGTTGTAAGCCTAACAACTTCTCCGAGGACTCCCGGTTGCTGTGAGGATCCTGGGAGTTGGCATGGCGACACGGGTCACTAGGGATCAGGAGTCCAGTGTTTGGCTGCTGGAGAGGAAACAGATGCTGCCATGACTTTCACGTGAAGGCTGCGCCGTTTATTGGCAGACGAGGACTCGTACAAACATTGCACTGAAGGTAAAGCCCGGGCCACGTTCAACGAGACCGGAAACCTCCTCAAATCTGGTGTGCAAAGGTCCGGATTATTCAATAAACCTGTGTCTTGGAAAGTCTTTTAACAGCGTCATTCACTCTATATTTCAGACATCTCAACTCTACCTTTTTTCCCTTTGTCATTGGTGCTTGTGTGTGTTTTATTGTTTTTGTAGAGCACTTTGACCTGCTTTAATGAGATTTTGCCCGAAAATCCGGAGTCAGTGATCTAATACACAACCATCAAGGTATGAAACACAGAAGCTGTTTCAAACTGTAAGAATAAAATCTTCAAGGGGGCATTTATTTATCATGCTAAGAGACAGGGTTATAAACAAAAATGCAAGTTGTAGTCCCTTGACATTTTCGGCAGACTTAATCTTTGTGCAACTTAGCTGCCGTTAGGTAGTTAGCTCTGGTAGCTCTGCAGCTAGCGAGCTGGACTGGGTTGACGGAGCACCAGGGGTGAGGTTATCTCTGTAAAGCAATACATGAACGTTATTGCCGTGTTAGTTGTCGTTATTTCATCACATTCCCTATGATAACTTCAATTCATTTTATTCAACGAAAATTCTTACATACTGCACCTTTAACTTGAGTAAACGTAGCCATGTGCCTTGAAATTTGGTGGTGAACTCTCTATAGTATTATATTTGCATGTTTTACACATACACAGATTGTTGAATGGACCTTTAAAAAAATGCTTTCCCCCCCTTTGTTTATCAGGAACACGAAAATGTGCCAGATATAACTACAAAGCTGACTTTCGTTGATGCGATTAAAAGGAAAACACACGCACAACAAAAAAGCAGACATCAAAACGTGTACGTTAGAGCACAACATAAATTACGAGGTTCACGACGGTACCTATAACTGTTTAAATTCACTGTAATTTAGTAGAAATTACCGCTCTACGACTATTTTAAACTCAGGTTTCACTCCTACCGTGTGTCTCGTTGGGAGACCGTGGCATGACAACATTTGGGAAACCCTGCTCTTGGAGACATAAGAAAACTAATTGCCGGTCACTTCCCTGAAACTCCTGTGTACTTGGTGACGCTGCCTGAACTTAAAAGCATATGTGGTCGACATAAACAAGGCCTGTTTTTATTTTAATTTCTTTCTTTTTTTTCAAAAAGAGCTACACGTGAAGCAGGCGGGAAGGGACAGAAAGAGAGGGAGTGTGTTTGGTCGTGACATCAGACTTCCTCACCCACCACAATAGAGCTGAAAGCTGCCTCTACAGTGAGGAGGCAGGAATGTGCTAACTCCCCAACAACAGGGCCGATTCATCCCCAGAGGAGGGTTTAAGCGGGACCACCGTCGTCAGCTGGAGTTGTACAAGGCCTATTTGAGTGTCTATGTGATCATCCAGACCTCCTGATCAAACAGAAACCTCACTTCACCTGTTAAGTGTTTGATTAATCGTTAAGTTTTTCTGGTTTCCTTGGTCATCTGTTATAGGAAGGTGAATGTCTTTAGAGAATGGACTGATATTCTGTCAAAAAATGAAGTTTGAAGAAGTCAAGAACAGACGATAATAATTGTTTTCTGAAAATTAAGTAATTCATCAAGAAATTTAACTTGACATAATGACGTATTTTATTCTGGACCCAAGCGGTGGACTGAAAAAACAGTTTTTAAGTCTATGATGTCATCCCATCAATCCAATCACTTCTTCTCATAAAGATCCCTAAACAAACAATAAAACGGCAAAAATAAATGGATTTGCTTGACTTAAAAATCTGCCGAGCTGCAAGTCCCTGACACAAATGCATGAAGTGTGTGTTGTTGGTTGTACTGATGATCTAATATATCAAGCGTGTCCTCTCTCCTCTGTGGGCTGTAGAAGAAGGTGATACAGTTTACCTTTCCAGCAGGAGAAAAGCATTTTGTTTGGAATAAATAGAAGGATACCCGCTTGGTTAGCATTAGCAACAACAACTATATCTGAATAAAGGTTGTAACAGATCACCTCTAATGCCACAGTCCACCACAGTGACAATAACATGAACTAAGGATGTTGAGATGAACATCAGAGCACAAAGTTATTGAAATTTTGATCTCCACCATCTATATCAACAAATCCAGGCCAAGTACTGATGAAACAAATCACCCCGTCATTCAAAATGCCCAGTTAAGAGTGATGCTCGGAGGTTAAAGCAGACTGGGCATCATAGTATTGTATGTCTTTTTTAAAAGGGAATTTAAACCAAAACTTCATGCTTTATGTGGTTTCCTGAATACAACACTGACGTAACATCAACTTTAAAGTTCATATCATGCATGAAGCATCCAGCAGACACAGAGCAACATTAGCAGTCACTTGAAGTTGTGTACGTGTCCACCTGATGAATGTCAGTACAAAATGATCTCCATCTTCTGTTTATGTAGCACTTTGGCTGCTAACAGCTTCACTGTGTTCACCAGCTAGCTGCTAACTCTGTTTGTCTGCCATTTGATGCTGGATTGATGCAGATTAAATGATGAGGAACTGGATTATTTACACAATATTATCGTATATGTATAATAAATACTTATCAATACCTCATTTTTAAATATCACGATTATCGTCACTATCTGTGGCCACACACAGCAAGATAAGAATATTTATGACAGGAGGCGGTGTTGCTCAAACCGCTTTTGTCCACAGGGGGCGACAGAATCAACAAGAAATAAGATTTCTTTATAGCTGCTTTAATGTGAAAAGATTAATAATAACAGCTTTAAACTCATCTTATTCTGTGATGATGTTCGGTTTACATCTTGAGGGAAACTTCATTAAAATATGTGATTTATTCTTAACTGGCTTTAAAAAAGGCTGAAAAAAGGCTGTTTGCTCGTTGGTAGGTCATGCCGGGCGAAATATATTTACAAAGTACCTTTAGCAATCACTCAGAATAGAGATTAATTTAGCTGAGTGAGTGATAAAAACCAATGAAGAATCTTTCAGGTAAGAGGTTTTGCTATAGTGCCTTGTTAACCTCAAACTTTAATCTTAAATTTGACCATGTGAAGTGTATTTATTCACACCACACAGCATTTCATGTCCTTTCACTCTGTGATTATTTGCATGCTGCACTGTAAAAAAAGCTTTTGTTCTTGCTGATAGCCATCAACAGACGATATATTCAAAACTCGATCTCCCTATAGAGGAAAAGGAACACAGGCAGTGGTTTCATGAAATAATTTGCTTAAATTTGGATGTCATTTTCACACCTTCCTTGGAGCAAGAAAAGGATGAAGACAGACTTTTGTATGTTTTACTAATTCCATGCATTCACTGGGTCAGATAACGTGATGCCTGAAGAGTCAAACTCCCATCTCGGCCTGATAACACACAGTCTAAAGGGTGGTGTCCGACTCACTGCTGAGCTTTCTGCAGGTTTGTGTCAAGTAAGCACTCTAAATGCTGCGTTCATGATGAGTTGATCTTTGGATCTTGGAGTTACACAAAGCAGGCACGGTTTGACCTTTGCAGAGAGTGACGGCTCTTCGTCCAAACAGAAGGATTTCATGGATAGTCTCCTCTGTGGGTATGAGAGCCCAGCGAGAGGAGCTCGGTTTAAATCTGGAGAACATGGATGATCTCACTCGCTAACAATGTGTGCTGCTACATCCTCCCTGGCAGCAGAGCTTCCTCTGAAATAACGCTCTCCATTCTCCTTTCATACGATTCTTCATCATAAAACATTCGCACATTAAACCAGGGCTGCAGCTGCACCGAACAGGAGGACCAGGGAAGGAATTTAATGAAGCAGTTTAGTGGAAGTTGTGGTGTTGCAAAGGCCGGTTCTGTCCTTCTTCATACCTAACATCATTAAAATGTGCAGATTTAAGGTAACGAAAATACAAATAATCCAGTGGTTAATTCAGTTTGCTCGTGAGGGGATCATGTTAAAATATTAATTCAGTGAGTGTGAATGTCATCCATATCTACCAGTAGTTAAGTAACTGGTGTTTTTTTTTTTTTGTATTTTCGATTACTAATCAAATAAATAAAGATATGTACTACTTTGGCTCTGATGCAGAATTTAACTAGCAAAGTAACTAGTAACTAAAGTAACCAAATAAATGCAGTACATGGAAATACTCAAGTACAGTGCAAGTACCTCAAGATTAGAAACACAAGTAAAGAACAAGTACCACACAGTTACTCTTAATTACAGAGCTTGAGTAATTGCTGTGTTGGAAAAAGTACCCAATAGTCATACTTGTGTAAGAACAGAGATAAAATATAAAATTGGTAATAGTGAGTCATCCATACGAACAGTACTCGAGTAGCTGTCTGACATTAAATGTACCTAAGTACAAAACAAAACAAGTCAAACTAGTGTAGATACATTTATTGTCGGTAAAGTTAGTTAATTAATTTACACTCACCTAAATGTATTGAGCCTCCAAAATGTAGTGAAGCAGGGTGAAAATGGAAATATCCCACTAAAGTACACATACCTCAAAATCGCACTGAAGTACAGTACTCGAGTAAATGTACTTAGTTACACTGCACTCACTGATTGTGTGTACATTTTTGCTGTCTGGTCTCATTTTTTTGGGTTGGGTTTAAAATGGGGGGGTCCTGTTGTGCTGTGTCCATGTATTGATCAGGGTCCGTCTAGGTCCCTGCACAAACACACACACACACACACACACACACACCATAATAACATACTTTAATGATATAGACTAACATGACTCAAACACCCTGTGTGGATGATTACATTCCACGTACAGAGAGAGTGTGAGCATGAACCAGTCTGAGCTGTGAGACAGCGGGTCAGATGTAGATGAGATGTGTTGTCTTACCTCCTGTTGCTCTTGGAGACTCTGGTCGAGGATCCAAACATCACACAGCGGCGGCTGCGGTGTGTCTCTCCTCTCTGCATCCCATCAACTGTCAGGACGAGGCTCTCCTCCTCCGGATCAGAGGAGAGGGTGTGTCTCCCTCCCTCCCAGAGGAATGTGGAAGTACGACTTCCACTGTGTGTGTGCGTGTGTGTGTGTGTCTGTGGGAGGGTGTTAATGCTGTTTATTAATACACAGAGTTCACTTAAAGCGTGTGTATCTGCGGCTGAACACACAGATTAGATCCTCACTCAACTCAGGACTGTGGTGATCTGAACTGCTGCAGCGCTGTGGCCGCAGAGCGCCCCCTGGTGGCTGAAGGAGCTCCGCACCAAACTGTGTGATTTGTGAGATTGAGATGATTAGTAAACATTCACCCTGTATTTTACTTGTTATTGATTACATTATCCTAATTTATCAGTGTATTTAACATGGTAAGTCCACATGTAATCTGAAAAGTAACTAGTGACTAAAGTTATCAAACAAGTGTAGTTGAGTTTTAAAAAAATACAATGCTTACATCCCAAATGTAGTGGAGAAGCAGAACATTTAAATAGTAAAGTATAGTAAAGTATTAATACTTCAACAATGTACTTAAGTAAATGCAGTGCTTTCCATCAAAGGCGGTATGTAACTCTGTAGGCGCACATCTACTCAGCGATGAAATGTAACTAAGTACTTTTACTCTAGCACTGTACTTCAGTATATATGCGGTATTAACCAGCTTTTAACAAGCTCATAACACACCCAAGGGCAAAAAAACCTCTAAAACACGCAGGGAGCAGCACTGAAAAAATGCTGCCCTATGAAGAGATTGACACGCTTTCCAATGACACAAGCTGAAAAACGTCGAGTTAAATAATCAATAAGTTAACTGACAGGAAGATTATTTTAATAATCGTTGAGGTGTTGCCACTTTTCTTTCACATACATGATATAAAACGTATATCTTTGGATTTTGGACTGATTTCCCTGTTAAAACAAACATTTTGAAGAGCCATCCCGGCCACTCGAAACTGATGAGGACATAAAATAAGCAAGAATTAGCTGAAGCCTTTTAAACTAACATGCACAGTTGTATACAAACAGATATTTTTTTTTATTTAGATATAAAAGACAGGTGCATTTTTATACAGTCTATATACACTGTTCAATGAAAAATAATATGAAAATCTCTGAATTGCTACAAAATCAGTGTAAACATTTGTCTGGATGGTCATCTTCTTGAAAAGACTGCAGAGAAGTTATTGTAAACAATGCACGCCCGCCCCTCACTGAATATAACACTGATAGAAACTATAAAACACACATGTAAAGGCACTGTGCAGAAGCAACCAAAGAAACAATATAAAAAAGGTGATTATGCTGCTGTCTTGATTGTTAGATTACACATATTAAAGACCTTTGTGTCGCCACCCCTCAGTCCAAAACAGACAAATCATAAATGGTACATTTTAGTGCAGTTGTTTTGCTTTGTGTGTCAGTCATTAGTCCCAGGAGTCATCCACACATTCAAACACTTGGTGGCAGCACTGCTACAGTTTACGCTCCGCTCTGTTGCAGATCCCTCCTGAGCAGCTGGGAATTGTTGATTGAAAAGCAGTTGGAGGTTTCTCATCGACACTTTGGGCGCTAAAGGTAATTTACCTGCTGGTAAACATGACTTAATGGGGATAGGTTGACTTTTGGGCAAATACTCCTACTTGCTTTCTTGCAGAGAGCTTGATGTTGACTAACAGGCTCAAAGCGCACCCTGATTATAGATTTAGGCTTCATCATAGACTGAATGTTTAATAACTGATGTGAAGATAGATACCAGTCACGGCTCAGACCAAATGCACTTCTCACTACACGCCTGTCGCCAGAATAAAACGTTGCCATTTTTTGTTTCTGCAAACCACAAACACGTTGAAATGTGTACAGTTATAACCCTCCTCCATAGTTGTGCAAATAAAACCTGTGAGACGGATGTAACGTATTAACTGAGGCGGTGGTGGAAATGGTCACAGAGGGAACTGTACTTCTGAAGGGGATAAATTTAACTCATCATTAAATATGTTTACATTTTATTAATTATAGCCCGTACAAGCTTTACAGGCAAGCTTTTCTGTTTCCCACAGTGTGAGAAACATTTGCTGCTTTCCCATTTACATTTTCATCCTCAGAATTTATGCTTTCAGTTTGAGCTTTGCCATTTTTAAAATGTACTCATTTTAATTTCAAATTAATATTTTGCAGTTTGAATTAGCTTTTTTCATTCTTTTTGTGTTTAATTGCAGCCTGATTATTCCTCACTGTGTAATAAATTAATTTAAAACTATCAATTTTTCTATTTGGATTTTATAATTTTCAATAATGACCCCAGTCCACTGACAACAGTTAGCCTCATCTGATTCTACTCGTTGTGCTAAGCTAAAGTAGATATCTCTTGGCTGCATCCATATTCTCAGATGGACATGAAAGTGGCAGCATCAAACTCTCTGGAAGAAAACAATGAATTATTTCATGCTCTTTTGCTTGGACTGCTAAATACAAATAATCCATTACAACATAATGGCTCCCAAACGTTTTGGCTTGTGACACCTTAAAATGCTGAATAAACTTTTCCGGTTTTTCATACAAAAAGAAACATTTCGAGAAAAGTCAAACAAAAATTAATTCAATTTGTGAAGCAGAACATGTTGTTTTGGTCTTTGGTATCTTCATCATCGTGTTTCAACCTTACCAGATGTATTTAGATTGGGAGCCACAACATTACACGATCCATTCTGACAGGTATTGTGGGTTTTTAACATGTCTTGGACGCAGAAGCTGCTGTGGAGACAGAATTAAACTCACTGGCTAGGTTCACTGACAGAAGCAGAGCCGGAGAGCCAGCTATCGGACTTTCTGAATAGATCAAACCGGCAAATCACAGATCACAATGGTCTGGTCATCTCTGAATGAAAAGTCACTCATACTTACATTCATATTTCACCAGATTTCCACTTTTGGCCGTTCATGTTTGCCAATTTGCCCGCAGCTCTGCTTCGAGTCAATCATGCACTTTGGTTTGTACAGTCAAAAACCCCCACTGACATATTTTCACATCTGTTAAGGATAAGAACAATTCTTCCAACTCCAGCCTTGAATATGCAGTATATTGCTGTGATTGTCTCCCGCCACACGTCGTACACGCTTAGTCCGCAGGTAAAACACAGTGACTGATTCAGTTTTTTTTTGGCTTCCGTGTGTCCATCATGAGTCCAGGTAGATGGAGAAGATCTGGTTGAGGCAGCGGTCGACGCCTCCTGCCTGGAAGAGGAAGCTGTCGTCTGAACAGGGAGACATAGAGTAACCGCCCCCCGCCTGGCCCTGCAGGTCCTGCAACAAGTCAAACCCTGAGAGGAGACAAGGTGGATAAGAAATATATTATTTCAAAGCAGTTCCTTTATTTTCATGTGAATATTTTTTGCTACTTTCTTTTATTTTTTTGAAAAATGAGAAATAGAAATTTGTGATTTGTATGTTGTTGTTTTTTTTTATTTGAAAGCATTTCTATTAGCTTTATACAGTGACTAGTATAAAAATATCAAAGTGCTTAATCAGTGGGGAAACTGTGCCTTTAAACAAGCTATCAGGACTTCTGTACAGTCGTGATATCACAACTATACAGTCGCCGCCCTCAGTGGTTTCAAAAAAACACTGACAGAGCTGATGTGGAAATCACAGCGATCGGTGCCCGCTCGGGCCTGTGATGGCTGACCAATCAGAGCAGACTGGGCTTTTTCAGAAGGGGGCCTTAAAGAGACAGGGGCTGTCTGGAAACAGGGCGGTGCTAACAAGACTGATGTTAGACAGGTGTGTGGGAAAAATGAGTCTGGGGTGGAGCCAAGAAACAGGAGGGAGACAGAACACTGGCTCCAAACAGCCACACACAAAGGAGGTGTGAAAACATTGTCATCATAGTGAGAAGCGGGGACGATATTGGTTAAACATGGGAATAACTGAGCACATCTTCAAACAATTTCTCCTGTAAGGCGTTCTGTAGCACAAAGCTTTGAAAGGCGTGGTGTCAGACACTCTTCAACCATGTGACAAGTGTCGTCCGAACTTCTGTCTTACCTGTAGAATGAGCGGCGGTGGGGTTTGTGAAGTAACTGGCTGGCTCAAATCCTCCATCACTGACTGGGTGAACCACCTTTCCTTCCCCATACACACATCCTTGGAGAACCACAGAGGAAATTATGAAACACCAAACACAGGCAGTAGACAATCATACAGATTTGATGAGGCTGATGACACCGTTGGTACCTTGCTGCTGCTGCTGCTGTGTGAATACTTGTTGGTGGCTGTAGGTCTTGTGGTAGCCCTGCAGCTGGATGTCCGCTCTGTCCGACGATGTGCTCACTGGGTTGAACAACGATGTTGGTCTGTTCCTGTTGTCGATAAAAAAAAAACACATTGCTGAATTAGTCAGTACCCCAACTTAACTTTACTGCCTCCACCAAGAACGTTATGCTTTCACCTGTGTCCCTTTGTTGGTGGGTTGGTTTGTCAACAGGATTACACAAAACCTTCTGAACAGATTTCCACACAATTAAGATGGAGGATGGGTATCATGTTATTATTTTATGTTTTAGGAATGGATTAAACGGCATGCCACACCCTAGAGCTAGCTTCAAACATTAGCATATTAGGCTAACTAGCTAACAGCGGCACAAAGCACTGCTAACGGTAGCACATCTATTGTGTAGTAAGTCACGACAATGTGAGCTAGCATTAGCAGTTATTTCCTCCTTGGATTTGGGGAAGTTACTACCCTTGACAAACTTGTTATCTGTTGGCAGTGCTCTCACTTCAAAATGAATCATCTTAAATAACGAAAATGTCTAGTACAGGTGACATTCAACCACTTTAAGTAACTAACACTTGGGTAGCTAGCTAGTTGTAACTAATTCCAGCCACCAAAATTCCCTTCAGTCCTTGTGCTCAGCTCAGCTACCCAGCTGCTGGCTGTAGCTTCATATTTACCCATACAGTAATGACATGGTATTAATCATCTCATCTAACCTCACTTTCACAAAGAAATGTGAATAAGCCAATTGTAAACACATTAAAACTGACTTGGTAGTTTATTTATATTCATAGTTTAACAGCCTTTTTTAAGGTGGATTACTTGAAAGCTCTTCAACAACTGACATGTAATTGACACATTGACACAACTCATTTATACATTTTTTTTAATAACGCCTTTTTTTTTTTACTTTCTCCCAGTGGACTTGAACTTCCCTCTTGCTGATCTGTTTCAGGTTTCTGTCACATACAGATGACTTCAGCGTTTCTTAAGCCTGACTAACCTCACCACAGATTTCTGAGCTCCACGGCAGAGCCAAGAACACTTGTGGTAAAATGATGATGGTGTCATAACCAAATTATTAGTAATGTGACAGCTGACCAGAAGAGGATACAGTTTCAAAACAACAAATTTAAAATGAAATGCAATATTATCACATAAGCAGCCCTTTCTTTTGACAACTATATTTTTCAATCACTCTTCTTATTTTTCATGTAATTTCCAGTTACTTTGTTTCATTCGTTTAAAGCAACATTATGTAACTTTTAATCTTGTAAAATAAAAAAACAGTTTCAGAATCATGTTGATGGTTCAGTGTCTTGAAACAGAGTGAATAGTGTCTCTGTCTCAGCCACTCTGCCTCCCCATCACTTGTTTCTGCACTATGTAGCTTCAGTGAAAGGGTCGAATCAGCGTTACATACATGTTTTCAGAACACAACATTGTTATGATGTCATGAGTTTTGTTTGTAGTTAGCATCTACATTACGTCTGACAAATAGTTACAGACCAGGGATTTGAGTTAATGACCTGGTGTTGCACTCAGAAACTGCAGGGGGCACCCTGCACGGACAATATGTCAATTTCTATATAATAGATAGATAGATAGAGATAGATAGATAAGATAGATAAATACTTTATTCATCCCCTCAGGGAAATTCTATGTATCCCATAGCTCGCAGAACATACAATACGTACACCATAAAGAGACAGATAATACACACAACCATAAAAAAGACAGTCATTCCATCAATAAAAGAATAACAATGTGAATAAAAGAAGTGAGGGAGGGGAGGGTGGATTGGGCCTGGCACCAGAGCCTAGGTCAGCGGCCCCTGTCCACTGCTGAGCTGTTGAACAGCCTAATGGCCGTAGGGACGAAGGACCTCCTGTGGCGCTCAGTCCTCGAGCGTAGCTCAGTTAGCCGCCCGCTGTGGCTACTGCTCTGCTCCATCAGTGTGTGGTGGAGGGGGTGGTTGGTATTGTCCATGATGTCAGACAACTTGGTCCACATCCTCCTCTCCACCACGACCCCAGTGAGTCCAGGCACCTACCCAGCACTGAGCCTTCTTTCGGATGAGCTTATCTAGCCTTCTGGTGTCCCTCTCTGTCGCACTGCCTCCCCAGCAGACAGCAGCATAAAAGATGGTACTTGCCACCACCGACTGGTAGAACATGTGCAGCATCTCCCCACAGACATCGAAGGACCTGAGCCTCCTCAAGAAGAAGAGCCTGGGCAAGAGCCTGGGCCAACATCATTATTGTTCGCAGTCTCCTCAGCTTCATCCTCACCTCATCCACCGAGAAGAAGGGAGGGGAGCTAGGAGGAATGGGAGTTGTTGCTGCGGTGTTGGGGCTGGAGCAGTGAGGAGAAGGTGGTGTAGGGGAGGGGGCTGATGCTGGAGAGGTGGAGGGGAGTGATGGTGAGGCCGAGCAGGCCCTGGTCGCCGTGTCGAACCTGTTATAGAACAGGTTGAACTCATTAGCCTTGTCCACATCACCTGCTGTAGCCTGGCTGTTTTTCAGTTTGTAGCCGGTGATGTTCTTCATTCCCCTCCACACCTCTCTGGTGTCGTGCTGCAGCTTCCTCTCCACCTTCTTTTCATAGTCCACTTGGCCATCTTCAGGCTCCTCTTAAGCTCCTGTTGCACCTGCTTGCGCTTCTCTCTGTCATTCTCCCTGAAGGCAGCTTTCTTCTGATTCAGGAGCCCTTTGATGTCACAGGTGATCCAGGGCTTATTGTTGGGGAAGCAGCGCACAGCTCTCACTGGTACAATCATGTCCCTGCAGAAAGAAGTGTAGCTGACAATGCAGTCAACCTCCCTGTCAATGTCCGTGTCCCCCCAGTTTCCCTCACTGTCCTGCAGTACATCCCAGTCTGTGCACTCATAGCAGGCTCTCAGGGACTCTCTGGACTCTGGAGTCCACTTCCTGAATGTCCTGGTGGTTATGGGCTGCCTCAGGACACAGGGTTTATAGCAGGGCTGGAGGTACACCAGGTTGTGATCTGATCTGCCTATAGGTGGAAGGACTAGAATAATGTGGCTTTAAATTGATACCCCTTAATTAAAGGTGTAAATCATTAACCTTATAAGGTTCAGATTAAACTATGCTCCACGACTATAGGTTAAGTTATCCAAAATTAGGTTTCACTAAATTTCAGTGATGGAATGTAACTAAAGTACATTTACGACAATTTTAAGGTACTTGCACTTAACTTGAGTATTTCCATTTTCTTCTAAATAATATTTCCGATCCACTACCTTTTGGTGGAAGATATTGTACTTCTTACTCGAATATAGATTTATTTGATAACCTTGTTACTAGTTGTAGTGAGAAGTATGTTAGTCGATTAAAAAGAAGCAGGAGAAAATCTTTACTCAGATAATTTTATTTTTACATTACATTTGTGGTTGTGATGGTGGAACCACGACTACTTTGGTCCACAGGGGCCGCCAAAATCAACATTATATCAAAGATACTTGAAGTAGCTTTAAAAGAAACAACCCAAAACACTGATTCCAATGATCAGGGAAATACCAAATATCTGGTCTGATAATTCATCAACCATACATAAATAGTATAAGGAAGGATACATATTAATATACTATAAATATACTGTATGTTTAATTCATGTTAAAGTTTTACTTTTAAGCTAATATACTGCCAGAAAATTGTACGTGTGACTTTCACTTTCACCAAAGTAATATTTCAACAAATCTTTTGCTCCTTTCTTTTCTCAATCTTTTACTCAAGGATAGCTTTGGGTACTTTTTACAACACTGCTAAAGTTAAACACAAATCTCTGATCAAATCAAGTCATTTTTGTCGATAACCCTTACCTGCCAGCATGGCAGCAGCTGTGTTGGCAGACAAAAACATGTAAATACTTAAACTCATGTACAAACAGTACAGTTTATATAAGGAAGCGTTTCCACCTCAGGGGGGTAATGTAGGCGGGCTTTGTGTGGAGCTGTATCCATCGCTACGCTGCAAGAATGTGCTGACTGAGCACAAACACTCTGACTCAACATGGAAACGAATGAGTCACTGGAGCCAAGTCGACAAGAAGAAAGAAAGGCAGGCGAATATCTCTCCAAGGAGATATGCAGCTGAAAACCCCCCAATATGGTATTTTAAGCCCCCCTCCTCTTCCTTCAAAGCGCTCGCTCTCAGCATTTCATGTGGCCTGAGAACCCTCCAGGATGATGTACTGTAGCATATTGGTCCCCAGGGAGCAAAATGGCCTTGGTTTCTGCTGGAAGGGTTTTAGTGGGCTTCATAAACAAGCCAAGCCTTGTCAGAGATACTGATGGCTGCTGGCCCAAGCGCCTTCTATATTCGCATCTGACCAGCTATAAAAAAAATGAAATGTTTGGAGATTTCTTTACATATCTATCATTTATCATCCCCAGGTCTCTTTATTGCCCATTTCCCATGTCAAATGCTATTACATTTAATTTAACAGTCTCTGCTTTCAGCGCAGAAACACAATAAAAGCCAAAATTAATCAGAGGGACTTTTAGAAACCCAAACTGATATAACTTACAGATGGCTGTGGCTTCCCAAGGTAATAAAGAACAGGCTTTGTATAAGATTATGTAAACAAAGTAGAGCTTTGATATAGTGCGACTGTTGAAGTGAATGTGCCGCGATGACTGCGAGCCCCAAGAATTCAACACTTTTCTAGATTCCCCTCGGTGGCCCCAGAACCATCTGAGCTGACCTGAACTATAAACAACCGCGTCTGTTCCACGGCTTACATTCTTGCGACGCTGCAACAACATAGCTGAGATGTCTGAGCCGTGCCGTGCGTGGCCCTGCTGTGACGATCCGTCGTTCTGTGGCCGGTGTGCCCAAACTTCTCAGATGCATGAGCTTAACAGAGAGCCCACGCCTGAGGGAGCGGCTGTCAGCGCAACCTCAGGAAACTGTTTCTCTGATCATATTTTACCAGCTAAATCCCTTCATCACTCACTTTTTTTCCCTCTCTCTTTCTGACTAACTACAGCCAGCTGCCCTCTTTATATCTGGAATGAGAAGAATCCTGCTTGCAGAATTAGGCTCTCATGATGATACTGTATGCAGATTATGCTGTGTTCTGCCCTGCACTGGTGGACTAGGGGGTGCAGGAAAGAAAATGAATTAAAGTGCCTCCCTCAGATGCCCCTATGGTGGATAAAACATGATAAAGTGCCCTCTAGGTTGCCCTTCCAGTGGAGAAAATCTGATAAAGTGTCCGATAGGGTGCCCTTCCAGTGGAGAAAATGTGATAAAGTGCCCTCTAGGTTGCCCTTCCAGTGGAGAAAATGTGATAAAGTGTCCTTTAGGGTGCCCTTCTAGTGGAGAACACATGATAAAGTGCCCTCTAGGGTGTGTTTCCAGTGGAGAAAATGTGAATAAGTGCCCTCTTGGGTGCCCTTCTAGTAGACAAAATGTGGTCAAGTGCCCTCTCTTCAATATAAATATATCACAACTCTCTGCGTGCTGGTGCCCCAACAGATACACCTGGTGCCATATTTGTTTTTTTCGCCCCTGCCCCTCAAACATCCTGAGTCCTCCACTGCAACTCTGCTTTAGTCCATGGCTGCTTTTTAATAGCGGCACGCCTAGATGGGATCAGAGGAGGGGATGAGTCGGTTTACCAAAAGTGCCCGCCTGTGCACGCCAGACTGATCTGTTTTCAGTTCTGGCAGAGGAAAGGTGCTGGAGTACTTTTGTGCTGTAGATTTAGCGGATCACAGTGGATCATGTTGAATGTATATAACCCAGATGGAGATTTAATGTGAACTAAGTGCTTCCAATCAAGTACTTAGAGAAACTAGAGTAGACTTATTGCATGTTAGAGAAACCGTAAATACAAAAATGTGAGGACATGTCAAACATTTCAGTTAAAGCGGCTATTTGGGTCCGATGTCACTCTGAGCTTCAGCAAGGTAAACTTCATCGCCTCTCTTTCCTCCAAACTGTATAACAGTGTTTCTGTGTGAGAGCCATCCTGGTTAGTGTGCCTCTATCTGATGGACACGCCGCTCCAAAAAGCCAATCCAGCTCTCGACCGCTAAACACACAAACACTGTACATCACAAATACCCGCAGATGGACGAGCCTTAACACGGGCCTCTAAATCCCTCAAGTATTAAATAATTAAAAGAAGTCAAAATGGCTCGTCTCAGCCAGAGTAAACACACGCCTGGCTATGAGGTCAGAGCTTGATGCCGACATTGCCATGAAGCAAAGATAATTTACTTTCACGTGTTTAACGTCTCGCTAAGTCATTTGGGGGAAAAACAAGTGCTTGTCTGGTATTGGCTTTGGCAGGCCATTGAGTACTGCGGGCACCAGTGGTATTCTATGACATCCTCAGTCTCTATAAAGAGACGTCAATGGACAGATTGTGCATAGCTTCATGGAAGCTCTGGCTGCAAACTCTGAGGAGATGGCAGGAAGCACACACACAGACATCCAAACTCTTCACTGAACATCAAATTAAAAGTTCGCTCTGTAAACCTTAAATCTTTCAGTCTTACACCTAAACATGAGTCAATCAAATGAAAAGGAGCCAGGTGAGATCCAGCAACAGGTGACCAAAGCGCAGCATCTGAATGAAGGTTTGTGTTCATACCATCAATCAAATACTGTCAAGGATATCACCATAATTGTTTTTTTAAAACTCTTCAAGGTCTGTTTGAAGTCCACACACATACATTTAACAACACTATAATGTAGATTTATAACAAGATAATAACTCGGCTTGTGGTAAAAAAAAATGAAATAGTTATAAAACTATACTTTTTCGAAATGGAAAGAATCTCTCCAGAAATCATGACCTGTTCATTATAAACAGTTTAATTAAGGAACTATTTTCTTTCTACCATATCACTGTACAGAAGGAAGTATTTACCTTTTCATCAACAGCAGGCTAGCTAACTAAGCTAACTAAGCTAGCTCACACAGCTCAGCTGCTGAGGGCGCCATTAATGTTTACATCTTGCGCTGTCAAAGCAACGAGCCTCTCGTTCATGAGTAGACCCATGCCTCTTTCTGGGCACTCATAAGGTTGGCGGATGTATTTAGGTAGAAAGAAAATACTTTCTACATGAAACTGTGGACAATAAATATAGCAACTTCAGGCTGATGCTAACAACTGAATTCTATTCTTGGCTGAGATCCCTCCTCCATCCAAATTTTGTATTAATCCATTCAGTGGTTTTTGTGAAATCCTGCTGACAAACCAATCAAACAACAATCAAACAAACGATGAGCAAAAACATAACTGCACATATTTAGTTTTACACTCAATAAAAATATGATGTGGTTTCATAAAAGGTCGAATTTACAAGAGAGTTTATTGATGGTGGTCGGCCTGATCCGTCAACCAAAGCATCAGAGAGTCAACTATGTACAAATTGGACCTTTTTAATAGTATAATAACACCCACTTACCACTGAACATATAAACACTTAGCACAATGTTCACTCACTGTAACTTTTTTGCAGCATGGAGGCCATGAGTTGAGGCTGAAAGTTTTTTTCTTTAAATCGCACATTTTCCAGTAAGTTGACACTACACTACTAAGTGATATCACGCTGTGGTTTCCAAGGTCAATAATAAGCCTTCAAACTGAAGCTTATCGGTTTGAATTTGTGTTCAGAGACAACAGCTCATATCGACTCTCTTCTGAACTCCTCTGCCAGGACCTAAGACCCATTTGAAAAGAATTCAAGGAAATGCTGAACAATTGCATTTAAAACTGTGTTCATTATATGTGAATATTTTATAACATTCATTAAACCACAAAAATGTAAATCTGGCCCTTATCAACTCTTTTATTGGACAGCCTGCCTTTGTTGTTGCTTTTGTGCCAATAAAAGTTAGTTTACAGGCTTTTCTTTAATGACCAATGATATGAGGCCGCATTGTCCAGAAACCGCTGCCTGGAGGCTGTCAGCTGTATCTTTTTAGTCTCACTTCTACTTTTATACTGGGCTAGACAAAATTTGTCTCAGTTTACAGTACACATAAGTTCTGTGGCCTCCAAGCACCCAATCAGTGCAACCACAAAGCCATAACTCCATCTCTGGTGATAATGTCTCTGGTTTATTCAAAAATGCGTAAGCTCACATCTCTCTCCATGTTTATGGCCATGTGCTTTCCAGACAAGAGAGGAGAAGCAAAGTGACTGTGAAATCTTTAGAGTCCTGGCCATATATTTGAGGTTGAAACACGATTTCTGGGTCTGACAAAGCACAGGGAGGAACTGCTTGGAAGTTTTAAAAGTTCTTTGATACACGGGAGATTCATAAAGAAAGAGTTTGGGGAGAATAGCCGAATATGATTATCTTCAGGAACAGAGTTCACATGCCAAGAGGAGCAGAAAACTGTGGTCAGCTTTCACTATTTTTATCTTCAGTAGAAAATAGCTCCCAATGAAAACTGCCAAATGCAAACGAAATCCCAGTCAGCTCCATTGTACTGGGCTGGCAGCAGAAGTCCCTGCAGCAGATAACGCAAATCCCTGCCAGACACCACTTGGGGTGAGTGGGAAAATATCTTTTTTTTTGTTCTGATTTGGATGAACTGACCATTTAAGTTTTCCTCTTGATACATCATTTAGTATATTACCCTGTTTTCCAAGAAAACAATCTCATTTTTTTCAACAGCTGTATGAAAATTACAGCCCATTTGTCAGAATAAAATGTTGCCATTTAATGTTTCTTTAAACCGCGGACACATTCAAATTAGTATATTTCATACATATATCACATATAGATTACAGGTAATGATGATCTTGTCAGCAGGTGAAGGAGGATGGTTGTGACATGACACCTGGGTGAGATTGTTGTCAGGTGAGAGACCACAGTTTGAGACTGATTCAACATTTGTTAGCAAGAAACCACTGGGTAATTCTAACATCAAGGAGGGACATTTTCAGCCATGTTAGTGGCAACAAAAACAGATATTTTTGAAAGGATGTGGAGACCATTTGCAAGTATTTTTATGAAGACATCAGAAGTATTTCAGTGTAGTTTGTGGCATACACCATCTTTTCTTGACCCAACCAAATGACCAGACCAGACCTTAAGCACTGCGTTGTCACAACATAAAAGAAATGTAAAGTTGCAACATGAAGAATTGTAAAGATCCAGCATAGCGATGGTTTGAGGAAACGAACATTGCCACCATCTATTCTTGTGATTGAGTCGGCCCCTGTCCTCATCAGAAAAACTACCTGTAGGTCGAAGGTGAAAGCAGCTTATTATGACCCATTATGATGTTTATGTAATGTAATGATGTCAGGCGGCGACTTCTAGTTGCCATAGTTATAATTACAACAAGCAAACGAGGAAGTCGGGCAAAGTAGTCAAAGAGCAAGAAAGTCTGCACAGGCAGGTGGGAAGGGAAGGATGGTCAGATCAAACGTGCACAGTGGGAAACCAAATGTAAACTGTGAGTTATTTTAACTTACTGATGTAGTTAAGTTATGTGCAAAACATAACTACAGTTACATTGGTAGTGTCAGTAAGTTCATAACTGTCGTAACATAAATAATATAGTTATTGTAACCCAAAACACTGTGTTTGAAAGTCTAACCTAAGAGCGACATGTCATTTTGTGAGTCAGTGGTAATCTACCTATCGATGTCGTCTTAGGTGTGAGGATGTGTTGGATTGGGTTGATGAAAACTAACTTTTTTTCACGAGTCAGTCACTTTATTAAGCAATAAAACACGTGCAAAAGCCTGCGATAGAGAAGTCTTACAAGAAAAAGTAAATAAAACAGTCTCTCCTGTAACTTGAGCCACCTACAGTCAAGGCACTTAGCAACTAATAGCCAGTTGTTAAAAAAAAAAGAAAAAAAAAAGGTTCAAGAAGTGAGTGAAGCCTGAATGCTTACAGTCATTTTTCCCAGTACGAATTACTAAATAAATAAATAAATGACGCCAGGGATGATCTATTTGTTCTCACACTCACCCCACTCTCATGCTCCCTGGGCTTGTTAGCGAAGACGCTAGGCTGTTGGCGTCAAAATTTCCCTCCAGGTTTTGATACCTGGAGCAGGTGTCTGTTGATGGAGAGAGAAACTCAGAATTTCCCCTGTTGTGGACGGTGCTGCTGTTTGAGTACACACCTTAAAAACAGACATAGATTAAATTAGGGATTAGTTCACAGAAAATCTATGGTTGAAAGTTTGTATAGCTACAGTCAAAGTTAGCTGATTTACAGTTACAACTGATCCAACAGCAACGTCCAAAGAGACCTCTGAAACGTCTACTGCAGCATGTTCCACCTCTGTGCTCTTTGTCCTTGCTCAGTTTGTTACAGACAGTCATTTTTGTCCCCTAAATAGGGCTGAAAACACGGCTGCAGTTGGTGGCTATCACAGTCAGCTGTTTCGGCAACGTTGATCTCTACCATCATAAACTAGCTGAGGCTTGACCTGATCTTTCATTCAATTTTCAATTAATCTATTTCTAAGTAAATAATTTATTATTTAGTCTAAAAGAATATCAGATGACAACTGAAATGTTCACCAATATTTCTCCATCACAGAGGTGATGTCTGAAACCAGAACTTCTAAATAGGCTAATTTATAAGAAAAGCAGCACATTCTCATATTTAAAGAGCTGGAGCTTATCATTAATGAAATAAATTATTACAACATGCCAGTTAACTTTCTGTTGATCAACTAATCCAGTAACAGCTATTTCTTTTACCACTAAAACAAACACAGAAGCTTTTTTGACAAAGCTAACAGCTACATGGCTAACTTTGCTAGCATGAAACAGAAGCTAGCTATACCTTTATTATTTAATTCCCAATTTATCATTTTTTAAGTAGCCAAAACAATTTATAATTTAGCCTATAAAATACCATTTTTTTTTTTTTTTTTCAGATTTCATTGCCTTCAGATAGAGCCAGGCTTTACGATAAGCTAAGCTAACCAGCTGCTGGTTGTATTGTGCAGACAGACACAAGGCTAATACCGATCTACACATCTAACGGTTATGTCAGACATTCAAAATCTATTTGAATAAACAGGCTGAAACTGAATAAAAACTGAACTGACTGAGGGCAATAATAGATAAGATGATAGATAGATAATGTTGTCTATGGTCATTTTATCATTAGCCTACAGCTGCTGTTCACTGCAAAGGAACACGCTAGGCTAACAACATTTCAGAGACACTTCTCAGGCCGACAGGAGGGAGTGTTTCATACTTGAAAATGTTTTTTCTGCTGTTCATTTAAAGCTGTAACACAAATACCTGCTTGCCATCAGCAAGGCTTTCAACACTTGGTGTTAACTTTGAGTTTAAGGGAAGCTGATGATGATAGCATATGTCACCATGATAGCCTACATATATTAATGTACACACACAGGTATACCTAACAGAAAGTTGGATTTAGGTTTTAACATTTGGCCATTTCTGATAAGGAGAAAGCTCTCTTGGGACATTTTCAAAATGAAACACTGACATGCTTGTTTCACTCTGAATAAACATAGCTGGTAGTGTGCCGTTTGAGGCTTTTCCCTCAAAGTCTTCTGGGTATAACTGCAAGTAGTCTGAAGTAATAGACATGGACAGCTCTCCTGGACACTCTCGCCTCTCTTTTGCCAACTGAGCCTCAGTGTACCTGACAGCTTCTTGATCTCAGTTCAGCTATTGAAAGGGAAAGAAAAAGAGCTTGGCTGGAAAACCAGCTGGAGAAGCTGAAGGACGGGCGGGGAGGGGGCCAACTTGCCCGCAGTCAGTGCCCGGTAATTGGACAAGGTAAACACTGGCATGATGAGCTATCATCGAAGGAATGGGAGAGGAGGGAGAGGGAAAAGGAGCAAATGAGGCCATGGGAGAAAATGAGAGAGACAGTTTAACAGCCCAGGTGTTCGGGCAATTACCCCTTTTCTTTGTTTTTACTCATTTCCAGAGAGGTGTTGGGGGCTAAACACAGATTTCCACTGCTTTCGCTACCGTTTCATCTTTGCATACCTGTGAAGTCCTCTAAGCTCGGCAGAGGTGAGCTGTTTCCTTGGTGGAGATGCTGCCTCGCCAGACAATCGCTCAAAATGTCCGACTCCAGCATGTTGTGCACTTGAACCTGTCATACGGACAACATACAGATACATTTAGTGTTGTGTGTTCACGTTGGTAAGCATGTGCGGTTCACTTCTTGCATGTACGGATGAGGGTAATTTTGTTAAAGCTGCAGCTTAGTTGCATCCAATTGTATTCTTGCTGTTGGGCAATAAAAGTCCCATGGAGCTAAACTCTGAAAGGATTTGCTTCTCTTTTGATTACATACAGTAGATTGATAGAAAACAGTGATGTTTCTGCAGGCAATCTTCTACTGTTCATTTTTCAAAGAAACGATGCTTGAAGATGCCTGGTTCTTGTTTCATCTCGCGATCCAGCTTCTTGAGATACAAAGTCCAGAAGTCTTGTTTGGCAATCTTATTCTAAAATGTACTGATGAAGTTAAGGCAAGACCATTTACTTTATTACCAAACGTTAGCAGAGGACTTTCCAAAACAATTTAGTGGCAGCTCCAGGACTCAGAAGAAGCTAGTGAAGGACACCCAGGAACCACAAAAGAGCCGTGAATAATCAACGAAAAATGCTCGCCCAGATCCGTGTTTATGAAGATACAAACTTCAATGGCTGTGACACATCAGCTCAAAGAAATGTACAACCGTAAGGAGTTTATAAAGTGCATGTTTAATATTTTAAAGCCCCACAGGGTTTACTGCAGCGCAGGGCGTGTTAGCCATGTCACAACTTACAAGCACACGTGGTTCTGTTTAAAACAAACAAGGCATGGGAATACACACAAAGCCTGAGTGTCACTCATGGTCCACAGAAAACAAACAAGGCCCAGATAACATGAACAATAGGCTCCCTATTCTGACTTCCAGGGAGTGTGTGTAATACTTTTTGTTGTATTTCATCCTACTGAATCAAACAACATGCTTACTCTCTCCCCCTCTTCCATCTCTTTCTCTCAGAAACAAGGGTTCTTCATGGAAAAAGACGGGGTGCTACCTAGAACCACTGGAAAGGTTCTTCAAAAGGCAAAAAACCCTTTCACCCTGTCCTTATTACTGTCTTGATTTGCATATAATTTTGATTAATAAATTAAGAGGCAATACAAAAGTTAACACTGTTAATAAAGGATGTTCCTGCTGTTACCTTGACTTCCCTCTCCTGAAGGCCTTTGGCTGAGTGAGCTTTGACGTGCTTTCGTAGGGAGCTGGGGTCGGTGTAGCGCTTGGTGCATCCTGGGATCTGACAGGCGTACGGCTTCTGTGAATGAACCACAACGAGATGAGGTAAGAGAAGAGAGGGAAAGAATGCTATAAAGGAGATGCTAAAGTGTTCTCTGAAGTGTGTTTTCATGTTCAAAAAATACAAAAATACACGTATAACATGTCCAAACAGTGACACATTCTCTTAATAATCCTTCACTGATTCGTGCACTAACACTGTTTTATGTATTTGACCCCTAAACTGAAAATTCACTGTTTGATTTTCAATTGTTCAAGCTCATTTTTAGCTGCTATGAAATAAGTTTGACAAGAAGAAAAATGTGCCACCAAAAAAGAAAAAAGACCATAAAATGATACAGATTGAACCCTCTCATGATGTCTATACTCCATACTGGATCATTTCTATCAAGACTCACTCACTTCACGCCACAACACGGCACAGCCACACTGGATATGATATCAAACACCAAATACGTTGTTCAGTTGAGTCACATCCAGGTGGTTTACAGGTGTGATGCTGTATACAGTAGTCTTGTGTTGTATACGCACAAACATTTAGAATAAATGCTGTAGATGTGGTTACTTAGCGTGACAGCTGCACTAACAGAGAAAGGAAGGACATGCAGATTAAGTCAACATTTTACGTAATGTACTCCTCAGCTGAAAATGGAGCATGTTTATCTTTCGTCCACAGAGTCAAGAGGAACAGGCTCGGTATACAGATTTATCCCGTTCAGCCATAATTCAGTTAATTCATACTGTAAAAGTTTAGATTATCTATCTTCAATCAGTACGTAAAAGAATCATTTGTTGATGGAGTAAAAGACGGTTTGTGAATCAAAGAAAATAAATGGTTTATGCACAGATTTAATCGTCAGGCAAAATGGTTGCCGACTAAGAGTTTTTTTTCACCTGGATAAATAAGGCTGCAGTCATTTCAAAATAAAAGACATAAAGGAGCATAATTTGAATTATGGTTATATTGTGAACCGAGCTCCTCTTGGGGAAAAAGTTCTTACATACGGACGGTGTTGCACCAAGTTACTTCTCTTGGATTTACTGAGGTGCTGTCGCTTTAATCGCATGTATTCCACAATTTTATCAAAGTTGTAAGTTTAGACGACTAAATGAGCCCTTTTCCATGAACCTAATTCATTCCAGGTTTTGTTCCTGTTTGTTCACTGAGTGTTTAACCAGGTGGAATGAATTAAGTTTTTCATGAAAACACATGTACAGTATTTAGTTGTTTATGTACCAGAATCTGAACGTCATAAGTGAAAAAAGAAATGACGTGCGTAGCGGTAACATCAGTGCAGCAGATTCAAAGATAATACTTATCTTAATTTTACAGAACCAATTAACCCACTGTTTTTTTTAATAAAGAGCTCAGCATCAAGAAAAAGATCTAACTCAAAAGTTGTTTAAAAAAGTCGTTATGATTTGTGAGGGGACGGCTGACGTGAGGAAGTGAAAGTTAAAAATCAGTTATCTCGTAAAAAACGATTTAATCTACAAATGCAGAATGGCATGTTGGCATGAGTATATAAGTATCAACACATTTTACTTTGAACCTCAAACAGACCCTTCTCACAGCAGACATGTTGACCAGTCAAAGCAGGAAAACCAAACATGCGACCAATATCGTTAACCGTTGTATTAAATGTCATGTCAGTGGCTACGTTTACTTTCAAATGATCTCTATTCAAATGAATATTCCAGTGATAGTCCCGTTTAAATGAATATGTGCATACTCCATACTCCGATTAACTTTCACAGCCTCAACGGTTGCATATCCCAGAAACCTGTGAACAACCAAGTCTTTCATAATGTTTAAAAACAGGTGTGTTTCTCCTCCTGACCAGAAATGTGGGCTTCGCTTCCGTGCATTCATCTCAGCCTCAGCTGTTGGCTGGTTTGTTTACAATGTACAGAGCTGACCGAACGCCACAGACATTATAAAACCTCACTGAGTGTTTCTGCTTTTAATACTCTTAAGTGCATTTGTTTGATTATACTTGCATACTTTTACTTCAATATCATTTTAAATGCAGGACTTTTACTTGTACTAGAGGATTTGTACACCGTGGGATCAGTACTTTCACTTAAGTGCAGGATCTAAATACTTCCACAACCGCTGACTCAGGGTAACAAATCATGCAGAAACTGGTGTGAGGTGGCTGTTATTGATTAAAAAAGCGAAGTTTTCGGGTTATGTGAGCTGCGAATTTCTGACCTCATTTCGGAAAAACAAATCTTTCCTGACACGCCATTATTTATAACATTAGTAACACAATACAAGTTATTTAGTCAAACCTAAATAACTTGTATTGACACCAGCCTTTTCTTGGCTGCTTGTTATACTATATTCAGCAATTATTTACATTTAGACAGTCCTCCTCTGGGCCTCCGTGATGGCGCCAGATGTGTCTGATTCTTGATTTGTGACGCAACGGCAAAGCCGCCATTAGCCAGCGTGAAACCACAAAAAGGGAGAAAATAACTTTCTCCTCTTGTTGTAATAACACTGAGAGCGTCGTACAGCTCCATCTCACTCGAGTAATAAGAGATCTGATTCGTTGGATTACGGCTAAATCCTCATCGCTTGTCAGCAGGAGTAAAAATAACTGTGGTTTATAGAATAAATCCACAGTAGGTATGTAGTTTCACAATCCTAAAGAATGTACGCATAGAAAGAGGAGGGGAGAGAGGAGCAGTGGCACTTTAAATTAAAGTGATTTGATGTGTGTTTAGTGCAGCAATCATTACCCAGAATTACCTCACAAATATTGTATATCATAAAGAAATCGAGAGAGTGAGGTTTTATACTCTACAGCTCATTTTAAACATGGAGGATGCAGAATTTCTTGGCTTTGTCTGTATGGTGATAGTTTTTTTCATGAAGACTAAAGAGTTTATAATGATTGTATGCAGACATGAACAGTGATGAAAGAAGTACTTAGATCCTTTAGTAGCTATTGATGAGTGAGTGAGTGAGTGAGTGAGTGAAGGACTTAATTTTGAATAAAAAAAAATATATATACAATACAATATTTGCCTATGAAACGTAGAAAGTAGATGTATTAAGCATCAAAAGAAGGAAATGCTCAAGCCTCAAGTAAATAAAGTACTTATAGTTGTATCCTGTTTAATGTACCATGGGACATGAAAGGATGCTCATGGAAAGAGCCACGATACTGGCGCCATGTCTGGCACCTGGTACTCAAGAGGGAGCCATGTCAGTTTTAAGAGTTTGGATTTCAAGGAGTACGAGTGTTTTCTATTTTCTCTCGGGCTGCATCAGTGGTGGATTTCATAACTTCTTCTTGACTTAATTTATGACAGTCGCCCCCGCTCCTCCGAGTCCTCTGATACATATTCACATCAGTTTCATCATTCGAGGTCATTAGATGGTGAATTCCGCTGCCTGTTTTATAAAGCATGACAAGGTGTTGAGTTGAGACTCTTAATTTTACCAATTTTTGCTCTCATGATGTATGAGAAGCTCTTTGATTCTCTTACTTATTCATCCATGCAGCAGGCACGAGTGATAGCTGCAAATTGGTCGCCTTCCAGTGCAGTTTGTAGACAATTACAAGCTAAATTTGAGCAGAAAAAAAGCAGTTTTCAGAATCTTAAAATGAATCCTGAACTTGATGGGAAGCCAATGTAAAGATGATAAGATCAGTGTAATGGACCATTTGTTCAGAGAAACTTGAGGCAGGAATTCGATAATGGAAAAATAATAGCTATTACTGATTAAAAAAGACGGTTCACTGGTTTCATACTATGAAATATGTCAAGTGCAATCTTTAAGACAGGTGTGGATGGCTTTGTGTTGCTGTGTACTGACTGTGTCCAGATGTGTGCGCTGGTGTTTGGCCCGGTCACTGGAGTTACTGAAGGCCTTGAGGCAGCCGGGATGCTGGCAGATGTACGGTTTCTCTCCGGTGTGGCTCCTCAGGTGGATCTTCAGGTTTTCCAGGCGTGAAAATGCTTTGGTGCAGCCTTCAAACTGACAAGGAACGCAAAAAAAAGTCGTGTGATGTCCCTCTAGATTTTTAGTTTCTCTCATCTTACCAGTTGGAAATTGGTGAAAGAATAACATTTTGTCAGATTATCTTATGTGTATACGACTTGCAACCTAGAAAACAGCAGCATCACATCATCTCAGCATTCAAGCTTCACACCCAGAGCGTGACATCAGGGTAAAATGGCAGCCGTGTGAATATGGCCTATTAAAACATCAAAACTTTTATCTTCTTATAAAAATCAAGTATGTTGGGCTAACACATAGTAAAATCACATTTCCACATCGCAGATGAGCCCAAGTCTAGTCCAATGGAAATAACTAGTCAAGAGGTAATATGTACATAAATTCACACATATTAGGTTATTGAATCATAAACTTCAGGTAGTGGCCTTTTTCCCAGTACCTGGAACATAACCACACACACAAACACGCACACACAAGCACAAACTCGGCTGTGGTAGGTAAAAGTGTTTCTGTTGGACTTGAGCCAGACAAGAAGCAAATATCAGAGTCAGCAGGCTTCACACTGTAAACCAAAGCTTTACAGAAACTTTACCGTCACATTCGGTCTCAAACCCTGCAGACTTAAACTGTTGTCATATGTCTGACATGTAGGTCAAAGTTTACCAACAGGTGATTTGACAACATTTGGATGATCTCGAACATTCACTTTTTCAAGAGTTCACCTTATGTGGCAAATGCAACACATTTTGAATGTTTTGAGGATCAAACTGATAAGTATCAAATTTATCCATCAATAATTCAGATAAAAATAAAGACACAAAAAGAAGGCAAATCCTTTGTTTATCAAAGCGCACCAAGGCACTTAAAATAATGGCACATCTATATTGGAGTTAATAATTCAAATACGGATTTGTTTCTGAAAAAAAGATGTTTTGCAAATCTTCACATGAGATCCTGGTCTGACTCTAATACTAAAATAAAAGAATAAAGTGATTCATCCATTTTAAACTAATCCAGAGAGAAATATGGAAACCATTTTTCTTCCTGATATTCAGTCCAGGTTTTTTTTTTTATTAAGTCTCACTAATGAGTCAGTAAATGTCAGTCACCTCATTTGCTTTAATAAGTCCTGGCGTAAGAACACACTACATCATGGTCATTAATCAATCCAAGGCTTTAATTCCCATCCATAAAACGACAACAACAACAACAACAAAATAAAGCAACCCATAATCATAATCAATCACATTAGAACACACATGTGTATTAGAGAATGGATTAAGAGTCTTCATGTGGTGGGAAACTGAGGATTACATGCGGCAGTTTTATGTCAACTGAGCTGTGAGGACAGACCTCAGTTTGAGTTGTTTGAAAGGAGGATACACTTAATGCCTCACTACTGTAGTTAATACATCATTTAAAAAACTAAAAAATCAAACAAATGTAACCCTAAACGTTCGATAAAAAAAATGTGGCTACAAAATGGAAACAGACTTCTAAAGTTGTTGACAGAGGAGAAATCTGAGTGCAGCTTTATTCAAGATCCGTTACGGTTAATGTACTTTATTACCTCAACATGTACAGCACAATGTGTCTTTTTAAAAGTCTGTAACCAAAAGAATAATGTTTCATTTTACGATGTCATGGTTGAAGCCAACATTTTATATTTAGTTGTTTGTAAATTAGTACTGTCTTTTATCATGTATCATCTTTTAATGTTTGTGTGCACGTAAAAGGTACCCAAAAGTCTTTCTTGAGTAAAATTAAAACTAGATGAAAAGTACTTGAGTATTATAGTCTTATGCCTAAACACAGTGAATAAACAAACTGGCCTTAATGTACAACACAGTTTCATACTGTTTTACTTTGTATGTGGCGGACCCTGCCACCCTTATAGTTTCAAACAGTGTTCTGGGGACCTTATTTTCCTCTGAGAACAGCTTGTTTATTCAGATATGGAAAAATCAAAGATGTCTGAATTTTTATTATTAACTCATTAATACTGAGTTTGAATTTTGTCTCCAAAGCAGGAAACACACAACACAAGTTCTTTGCGTATTGTTCTTTGTGTATTGGGATGATTATAAAACTGTAATTTTTTTTCTTGATAACATTAACATCACTTATCAGTTTTTTTATGTGTAAATTAACTATGTACTTTACTCAGGTCCTGTAATTATACCTATGTTGCATTATTCAAGTATCCCCCTGAAAAAAACAAAAACCTACAATGTGTTTGTGGCAGTGGTAGGTAGGCAGCAGGTAAAGAGAGGGTGACACACCTGTGAGTGTTTGGGCTGATTGTTTATAGGTTGAGTAATAAAGCAAGTTGTGTTTGACACCTGAAATTGGTGGAATTAGCTGTACATGTGCATAAAAAGTAGTATTAAGACTTTTGTTGATGTCAATTGATGTCACTCCGTGGCATTGTGGGTAATGAAGGCACCAGATTTTGAAAAGCAGTCCACCTGCCCAGCGTTGCTCTCCTATAACACTGTTTGACTCATTATGGACAGTTTAAAAACAAATGATCATAATCGACAGAGCAGAACCAGAGATATCGCCTTCTTTTATCATACTTTTTTCTTATTTTAAGGGACAAATGAGTAGTTATAGGGCAGTTGGGGAACTCAAAATGCTGTTTTTATTTATGCATTTATTTGACCATAATTGAACTTTCTGGCACTGAGAGATAAAATACAACGGACTACATTTGTCATTAAAGTCATGGTTGGTTTTGGTGTTTGGTTTGGTTGGTGTTGACAGTGAAGTAAATACAGAATATCTCCAGATTTATATTTCAAGTTTATCTACATATAAGTGTCATTTCAGCACCATAAATTATGTATAATGACCACGATGGATTTAAAAACACTTTGGGAACTTGTGTTTACAGCCTGAATAACACCAGTCTGATCGGAGACTCACATTATGAGCTGGTAAATACGGCGAATTCATTAACAAACACAGACTACATTCATGTGAAATATTCGTTTTCCATTGCTGCACTACGAATGACTTAATTTACATGTTTTGGCCTGAACGCTTTATGAAAATGAAATGACGTTATTCACGTAGTTCAACTGTGACTTATGACTTTTTTGTGCTTGTTGATGTTGATTTAATTTTATTAATCTGTTCAACAGTCAGGCAACTCTCCGCAGTAATACATTTACAAGCTGGCAGCAGATTAGGTCATTCCAATGGACTAATTCACCTTAGTAAGAAGTGTGTCGCTGAGTTCATATTTCTGAATGAATTATTAATCGGTTGATGACAGCAGCAGGGTCGCTGGGGAATAACGGAGAGAGTTACTCACTCTGAGTGACAGGTAGTTGGCACCGAACTGAAGGTCGTCACAGGACAGACGTGTTCGAGCGGCAACAGTTGTTTCAGAAAATGATTCATGGCCGAAGTGATGTAGGGTGTCGCTGTGCTGGGGCTCAAAGGCCACTGTTGTAATGGACAGAGCAGAAACCTCATAGTCTGTGTGTCTTCTCTGAAGCAACAAGGTCAGGATTTGTCTTTTCCTGAACATCGTGTATTTTTTAAAAATGCACAAACTGATATTTGTTGTATTCTGACATTTTGAATTTTTCAACCATCATCCCGTGTATGTATTGAAAGACAAGTTGCACAGGCACACAAAGAGGAAAGAGTTTTCTCTGGGGTAACTGAAGTTAATTATTTTTCTACTTATTGCACAACAAGAAATTCTATCCTATCCTTTTAGTTAGTTAGAATCCTTTAAAGGAACAGTTCATCCAAAAATGAATATTCAGTCTTTTTCTACTCACCCGCATGCTGATGGAAAGTCTGGTGATGTTTCAATTACACAAAACATTTCTGGAGCCCCCAACAATATATACATACATATATATATATATATATATATATATATATATATATATATATATATATATATATATATATATATATATATATATATATATATACATATATACTTTTATTGTAATAAAATCGTATTTCACCACAACATTTACATTGTAGTATGTATTTGCACTATTGTTATTTTCTGTGTGTTTTTACACACTTGGTAATGCAAAATGTGACGGACTTCTTTATAAAGATGATGTGAGTTTTGCTTTGGAGCACTGTCGACTGATACTAGTTGCTCTTCTGTTAGATTTCTGACAAAGTAGCTGCTCGTGAAGTCTTTGCTACAGTGGCGGTTCTAGACCAGTTTTAATAGGGGGGCCAGGTTGGGGCCGGCTTTTTTGTTAGGGGGCACATACAACCCGTAAAAAAGGATAAATCTCTCATTCAGACAAAGCAGTGTTTACAATTTCAGCAGTTTTGATTGGGTAGTAAACTGCTGAGACACTTTATTTCTGCCTTTCCCTTCAGAACAAAATCATAGCAAGAAATCTGTCATTGTATTATTAATGCAGACTCACTGTCAGGGGGGCCACAGGGGGGTCCAGACTCAGAGTTACGGGGGCACTGGCCCCTGTTGGCCCCCTCTCGAACCGCCCCTGCTTTGCTACCTGGAGAATTCTGGGGCTTGTGGTCTGAAACTTGCTGTTACCATAGTAACCCCAGGAGTCACCTAATTGAGCAGGACTGAAGGATTCCAAGTTTAAAGAGGGCTGTTGAGTTTCTGCAGACAAGTTGCCCGAGAAAGTTTTTCTCTTTGTGAACATTATTAATGATTTATTAGTTTATTCACTGAACATTAAAACGTCATAACTCTGAATTAAACGCACCAATCGGAACAAATAGTGTGATCAGCAGATTTTTCAGCGCTCAGTGCTACAGACACGTCGCCCATTTATTCAACATTGCCACGTTTCTCCCTCTGGGGCGCATGAGTAAGGGAAACCTGTCACGAGGAGAGGAAACCGTTTGATCATCTCTCTGTCTGACACACTGTTGATCATCAGCTGCTCAGTCTGGGAGAAGCTGACACGTACTGTAAGCAGGTTAATGCCTTTCAGACCCAAATACACAAATAATGGCCAATGTGAGGGCAACATAGGGGTTTTGACTGACTCTCTCTGATTGTTTCAACAGAGGTGGTGGAGCTGAATTTGCTGAGGTTGCAAGTTTGAGTCCTGCAAGTTTTGGGTAAATCGTGGGCGAAGTCAACAAAAAGACCTTTTTTCCCCTCGCTATTCTGGTTCTGTAATCTGTACAAATCTGTTTACTGTGATCAGCCAGACAAAAGCAAACATACTCACCATGCATTTGTTAGGTTTTTCTCCAGAGTGGACCCTCATGTGGATGAGCAGCTTGTAGCGAGCGTTGAAGGGTTTGTGGCGCCGCACGCAGCCGGCCCAGAAACAGGAAAACTCCTCCCCTTTGCGCTGGTCGATATGCACCTTCTCGATGTGCCTCACCAGCTCCTCCTGGCTGCTGTAAGTGGCACTGCAGTCGATCCAATGACACGGCTGGTCCTGTTGGTCCAGCGCGGGGTCCTGTCCTACGGGTCCGTTAAGTCTTGGGAAATGAAGAGGCGGGCTGTCCTGACCATGGCCCACGTGGAACAGCTCCCCCTGCTGGTTGTTAATCTGAAACGCTTCCCTCTTACATGGTGAGAAGTCATCTGTGGGCTCTTGTTTGATTGAGTGATACTCTTCCTGTATCTTTCGATGCTGATGAACATGCTTGTTGCTCCCGGGTGTGTCGGAAAGAGGTGAAGAAGAGGCAAAAAATAAAGATGAAGAAGAGGAGGAAGAGGAGAGAGAGGATGGTGGAGAGCCAAATGGAGGAGATGTAGCACAGCTGGTGAGCATGTAGGATAAAGAGAGGGAGGGCTGGGGGTAACAACTGAACCTCTGGCTGTTGTTTTTAGGATCTGTGTCCTCCACAGTCTTTTCTATGTTGGATCCGGCTGTCTTACAGCTGAGCAGGGAGGTGAGGTCACGCCCCAGCGAGGACAGAGACAGGGAAGTCCTTGGAAGGCAGCACACACCCAGACCACCTGAACGTATTGACGACTGACAGAAGCCACCGGAGGAGAGCGGCGCCTGAGGATCCTCGGCATCCTCAAACGCGCTTCCAAAACCAGGAAGTGTCAACTGGACGTCTGGAGGTCCAGGGTCAGGGGGCCACATGCTGGCCCCCACTTGCTAACTTCCACCGAGAGATCCCTTCAGTAAAATTGGCGATGATGATTCTCTAAGAGGAGCTTTAAGAACCCATTGGAGGGGAAACCGTCTTTCAGTTGGCAAATGTAATCAGATTAGACTGATTTCCTGCTGCTGGCATCTTCTGATTTCTACCAAAGCGTGTGTAATCTTCCGTCATTTGTTCCAAACTGCTGCTCGTTCAGTCATTTCTCATACACTGTGGGAGACAGACACCAAACCCAAATGAGTCATCTTAAAATACAAAAAATATGAACACAAAACACTTTCTGAAACATATCACGTAACAGCTTTGCATGAAAGCGATGGAAGAAGTACCCGGACCATCTTACTTATGAAAACATACCAATTAGTCATACCAACAGTACGAAGAGCAAAAGCATTCAGTCCGCAAAAAAATAGCTTATGTAACAACTTGATATGTGATATTCTGCATTATTAGACTGTTAGCACTGATGGCATCAATATGTAAGCAGCATTTTATCAGTGTAGCTGTTTGAGGTGGAACTAATTCTGACGACTTTATATACAGTTAGCTAGTTTAGTCCAGTGGCTCTGAACCTAAGGGCCACAAGATGAACCTGATGGGTTGTTATTATTCCCAAAACGGTTTACATTACTTTTCCATATTCTTTGCTATCTCATTTTTGGTACAACATTTGAGTGAGAGCCTTTTGAGATCTTTGTTAAATAGTTATTTAAATAAAGCCACTTGAGAAGTTTAGAATGTTTCTTTGAACTTCGAGTTGCCATCAACTCATAAACATCTGAAGCGTGACAAGGGGTCAAAACACTAGACACTCAGGAAGAGGTCACAAGCCAAAAACATTGAGAACAAATAATGTTTTGTGCTTGTTTAGCTAACCTCCCATCTGTTTTGCAGTGAACAATCTCCTCCCTCCTCTCTACGTCACCACACTTGCACAACCCTGTTTTTCAAGGCAGCTCTCTTTGTCTTTCTTTACTGTGTCCTTGATCACTTGTCCTGTTTAGTTGTATAAGCCCTTGCAGGAGTGTTGGAATTGGTCGGTTTCCCTGTTCCGCTAATGCCGTTGTAGGGACCAGATCAGGAGGATCCTGCTCGCTGCGTGTTGCCTGAGCACTCCTCCACCTCTTTGTGGTTTCTCCTTACTGATTGGATAAAGCGTGCAGGTATACCAGAATATTTCTTTCCTCTTTTGCTCCATGAGCAGTAGGAGGAGGGACATGAGTTACTGACAAAACATAATATATAGCTATTTAACACTTTTAAACCAGAGGAGCTTTAAAGGCAGGAGCTTTAAAGGTCCCGTTTGAAACAGTTGTTTTTTTAGTCTCATTCCTAACTCGTCAAAAACGGACACCGCCATCTCAAAGCGTCCAGTACAGTACAGTTCTTACTACTTAGTAATATCAGCTAAACTCACGCAGGAATTTTTTTATTTCCGTGTTGCAAAGCTGTGACTGAGCTGGCATCACAACTCGCCATCTGAAGTGTTGAAACCTAAAACTCAAAATGTGTCACACTCCGTTATTTCCCCATTTTCTGCCATCGGTGACTCTGCGACCAATCATTCACAACAAATGGAGCAAGGTGACCAGCGGAGAAGTTCCCACATGAAGTCAAACCTAAACAAACAGCGCGTCCGACCGCCTTGTCGGCAGGCTTCAATCAAACAGTTGTGAGTGTGACGCTGCAGCGAGTGTATATTTGGCTTCCTTTGAGCTGCTGATTCATTACTGCAGGCATTAAGGCCACCCTCGCAGCAAACAACCGGGCGTTGTGTGGCAGCCGATTGCCTGGAACCTGGTCCAGATGCTTGTTAACAGGAGAGGAGTAATGGTCCACATCTCTCTGCAAGCTAGTGATGCAGGAGAAGGAGCAGAAGCCCTCCCACCCCGTCACATATACAGAAGCTCTACTGTGCAACCGTCCTTGAGTGTTTATAGGAATTGACTTGATTTCCACTGTTCTCTCCGCCATCTGCCAGATCCTGATGATCTAATTTACAACAGGATCCACGCCACGTGTAATTAGTCATCGGAAAGGTTCAATGAGATTTGACTTTACGGGCCAGAAAGCGACTCAGCTACGATGATGACTAAGTTCACTTTTGTAGTTATATTAGCTGACGAAGGAGTCACTAAGTGTAGGTTCATGCCCATAGTTTCCTGGTATAGTCTGGTTTAGTTTTATGATTCTTCCCGTAAATTGCTGGAGTTCCCCCCACTAGAGTCATGTCGCAGGCCAGTCATGGGAACTGTGGTTGAATCTTAATTAGAGAGGCTGAGATTTGTCTGTGTGTCAACAAGTTGAACGGGATTAATGATTCTTGCGCGGCAGAAGTGGTTTAGTGTGTTTGAAATATGATAATTGCGACCTAGTATCTGCTGGCTTTCAGAGCTAAAACCAATATTAAAGTTTTGAGGGCCAACCGAAGGACTACTTACTTTTTTCCTCACAACCATCTTGGCGACTCCTGGAAATTATCTGAAAAAATCTTTTATCATGATCTTACTTTTAAGCATCAAACCAGGTCTCATGTTCTCTCCAATGAATCCAGCAGAGCGAAATCCAGAAGCAAATATAGCAAAAAAGGGACCTTTTTTTAGCAGTGTCTGTTCACAAACCACTCTGGTCCTGATCCAGAAAGAAGAGTCTGACAGTAAAAACTAAGAAAAGTGTCCCACAAAGCCTCAACTGAACATGCAAACTTCATAAAATAGCAGGCGCATCTCATGTGGTGTCTTTTAAAGACTCACTTGCTGAGGTTAGCTAAACACAGCTGTGGCGTTTCAGGACAAGCAAATGTGTACTTGTCTCAACAATAAGCACTTTGGTTCTTGGATTACAAATGTTTTTGTGCTTTTTCGCTCAACTGAAACATGGGAAAAAGATCCGTATTGAAAGAAAAAAAAGTGGGAAAAGTGAAAAAAAATAATTTTTCTCATCCTTTGTATGCATGAGTGAATGTTTGTTTGGTCATTTCTTGAGAGCTGTCACATCTCTACCCACTGAGCCATATGGAATCAGCATCATGTGCACGCAGGTACGTCCGAGAGCTGATTTGCAGTCCTGACATTGCTTTTATTACATTTCTACATAAATCACATTAGATTTTATGAGTTCGAGAAGGAAAATAAGTGTTGTAAATCTCAGTTCCTGGATTTAAAGAAATACACGGGGACAGAAATGCCCACAGGTGCTGTATATTTTTGGTCAGGACAATATGTTTGCAAGAGAACAAAATCTCATAAATGTGGCTGGCCCACCATTAAAGAAAACATGGGAATGACGTAACCATTTCACAACTGTCGCTTGTGTTTTTATAAAAGACATGAGAGACTGGTATCCTGGTAACAGAGAAAGTTGGCTGCAGGGTGAGAGTTCACACTTCTCTAAATAATTTGTGCCTCGGGGCCGTCTCTTTCAAAATAAGTTAATCCTGTGAAACCAATTTCATGTGTTGCGACTGTGCCAAGAAATCATGATTTACTCTACTTTCTGGCCATTAACCTTTAGTTATTCACAGGAAATTGAATGAGCACACTTTCTTCCCTTTTCCACAGCTGCCAGCTTTACATTCTTACGGATGAACACATTCACACCTTGAAAATTAACAGAAAGACTGCCGTTTTGTATCAGTGAACACTGTGCAGGCGGTAATTACAAGTGAGTCGTTACTGAGGGACAGGAAAGTGTTGCCTATTTATTTTCCCAATATTTCAGGGAAACAAAACCGGTAAGCTCCAGAAACAACACCACCTCTCAAAGTTTTAGACGACTGTAGCTCCCACTGTAACCTCCAGACACCTTGAAAGGTTCTCAATATACCCAAATATGTTTAAGGAAGCAAGGCTTCACTGGCATCACTTGATAAATAAATGCATTTTCTAACCACCCTCCTCTCTTTCAGCATTTGAACACTAGTCATAATAAATCTGTCGTAAAAATCCAGAAATATACTCAAACCCAGCTGATGTAATGGCATGATAAATATAACCTGCCACTTTTGATTTTACAAACATGTTGGCCATTATAGGTGCAGAAATGTAGTATAATAGTTATTAATATGTTTTCATTATTGTTTAATCACCTGAAACTATGAATAGTTGTTTTGTTTTTTACCACCATGTTGAATCAACATGTTTCTATGGCAGCCCAGAACAGACAAACCAAACTAACTCTAGCAGCCACTGTTGTGGTGAGTGAGGCGAGGGGTATTCGGTTGGTTACAATCTGCAACCACACCACGAGATGCAACTACATCCTACAGACTGGACATTTACTAAGTCAAAATTACTGTTTATGTGTTTTTATCACATATGTCTTGCCGATACAGTAAACACTTTTTTATTTTATGCCGCTGCCATAGATGTGTACAAAAAGTAATGTGGCCAGAGTGTGACGTTGTGACCGGGCCTCATGGATAACTGTACAAAACTACAACTTTATTCAGTGATTTGGGTGAAGCTGGGTCATATTCTGATCACCAGCAGCTTCTTAATCTACCCCTCCGGACCAGGGCAATAAGCTGTCTCTGAGACTGACAACAGAGGACAGTTGGAGTACAGGAGTGATTTATGGAATCTCCTAGTAGACAGATACCAGTAGCTTTGTAACTAAATTTCAATTTCATAAAATTTCATAAAATTCAATTTCCTCAATTTCATTGTACTCTCCTGTACAATGACAATAAAGACTATTCTATTATATTCTCTATTCTAAAGTAAGCGCTAACCGCTGCTAAATGTAGTTAGCTGCTGTTTGCTCGGTGAACAGTCCTTACTGACTCGGCCTCGGGTTGCCAGGTTCCAAACCTGGAAAGACAAACCTCTTGGTACCGTATTCTCTTCCTCAAACTTTTTTTTCCTTTTCTTCTTGGAGGCTGTGCTGTTCTATCCCGGTCCAGCCTTGTTAGGTGGGTGCTGACTTGCCGGAGAGAGCACTCGATTAGCCGTTTCATGGGGACTTGAAAACCTATCTGCTTTTATTTAATTACAGCCCTCTCTTTTAAATCCCACTCCAGTATATCTTGGAATTTTTAGAATTCTTAATTTTTCCTGACAAAGTTGCTGAGCCACACTATTTGGCAAAACTATTTTGATAAATAACTACATTTTGTGCTCAAAATTGGAAACAATTGTTGGTTAAATGGAACAATCATGTATGATGACAGGAGAATCTGGGAACCTTGTAACTGGTAAAAAGTCACTTCGCATATGATCACCAGTTCAGCTCATCTGTCATCTCTGTGTCATCTCAGAAGACAAGGCCAAATACATGAATATTATTTAAATAACAAAATGCAAAGTAAAGTAGTTTCACAGTGAAGAAAGTAATAAATAGAAGGGAAAAAAACAGATAAATCTCTCCTCAGATCAAACACATTGCTGAGTTAGGAGAACAGTCTTGAGTGCTGTGGGATGAACAGCTGGATTTGCTGTTCAAACTATGAGGTCAATCCAGGTCTGACTGTTACAGGACATGCAGAAGAGTTAGTCCCTAAAGAAGACATCATGTACTTTAATGACGACTGTGCACGGCTGAGCAAAATATTCTGTTCCTCTTCTGTCTTCTCACTGCTATAAAACTAAAACTCTAAGACAGCTATGAGAAACCCAAACAAGAGGATGATGAGGTGGAGCCTCCTGAAACATTTATTTATTCTGGGGGAAGAGGCCCAACCTGAAGCTGCTGACCTGACAAGGAGGGCTGCAGAGCTGCACAAAGACGCACACTGTTGATCAGCGCTGAACGATACCTTTTGATTTCCCCAACACTGAACAGACGACAAGTGCTGATGCAGTCACAGTGATATTCAGGGCTGCCAATAGTCTTGCTCGAGCCCAGGACAAGATTATCTCCAAGTAGTAGGTCATGCCAATGTCCAGGTGTATCAGGAGACATTAACATCACTAATGAGCTGCTCGATGCGCCAGTGTTCCAGCAGCCAACTCTACTGAGGGTGAGCATGTAAAAAGGTGCTGATGATCATTTTTCCAAAAAGAAAGACAAGATTAGAAATCCGCAAACCGGCCAAGTGAGTGATCATTCTAACGAAGAGTGCTGTTGTAGCTGCGCCATAGCATGAGAAAATGCCAATGCCACTAAGTCATGTCTACATTTTGAGGCTTTGCTTAAAGATGAGGCTTTTCCAGGTGACAAAACCACTGAGGACTGTGGAAAACACAGCTTGAACAAGAAGGGAGGAATGCAAAACCACCACAAGACCCCAACAGAGGAGGTGATTACTCTTCCATCCCTGGTTATATCGATGCTCCAGCTGGAAGAGTCTAAGATGATGCAGGAGGGGAAGGCTGATCCATGAACTTTACTCTGAAGTGATAGTATATTAAAGGACGGGTGGATCGATTCACCGCTGGTTAAACTGGGCTGTCTATGCAGCAGAGAGACACAATTATTTTTTGAATCAGAGAAAAGAGGGCTGTGGTATCCACTTCAGCTCAAAAGGTAGAAATCTGCGCTGGTGAAATCTCCCAAGTTATTCTGAAACAATTTTTTTTTGATCACGTGTATCATTTACGTGCTACACTTTCAGTTCCACGATACTGCAGGCAACTGTGATCTTGGCCAGAAAAAAATTCTTTGGCACTTTCCAGATTTGGAAAGGCAGTTTGGGTCAAAGTAAACTCAGTGGGTGCAGGTGAATAACACAGTCTCATGTTGCACAGAATAAGTATGTGTTATTGGATCAGAATTCATGCATGTCATCTTAGAAAGAGGCTTGAATTTCTGTTAACTTTAGACACAGTGTTCCTCCCGGGGCTCCTCTTCTATGGGGAGATAGTGAGTTTATACTCCAAATAGCTCTTTAAGAAAAGTCCAATTTACTTTATCTCCAGGCTCACAGCAGAGCTTTTTATCAATGTTTATTATAACTGGATGGAAAGGAGCCGAAGGAGCCCTTTATTTTTTCACATATCTGCATATAAAAACAGACATTTTTCATTTTCTGTTAACTAGTTTTCATCAGTGTCCTTTACACTTTTTCAAGTGTGAGTGCATGTTAAAACACACAAACATTTCAAAATGTTTTTAAAATTTAACATTTTAAGAGATAATCTTTGAACTTCAACTTTATGTCAATGTTTATATATTTATTCATTTAACTTTAAACTATTTATTTTTTTTATTTAACATACACAGCAATGGCTTCAATGTGTCCAAATAAAGTATTTAATTGGGTCGAGTGGTACGGTAAAGCAGTCATAACTGGCGGTATGAGCGGTATGTCAACAAAATGACATCATTATAATTTGTTTGCAGCATTTGTGTTCTTGTAGTGCCAGAATAAATGATATCTTATAGATATTAACAACAATTTAATACAATTTGGGAATGTTTCGTACAACAGCAGACTGCCAGTGTTAACACAGACATACTATAGGTCAAAGCAACCGCAGCAACTACAGTCAACAGCACCGAGGAGATGAAGAGAACTTCCCCAGACTCCCTTATAAAATCACTCAATTTTGTGAGTTGTTGAGTAAGGGGAAACTTTGTCAAGACACATTCTCAATTACACTCTCCTCTAATCAAAAGTCAGGAAAAAGCATCTGTAACATCTTTAAATGTAAGTTTTACATCCAAATATCTAAATCTCCATGAGTAAATACATTTAAATGAAATATATGGCTCTACTTTCCCTGTAAATACATGACTATTGGATATACCAAAATATACATAATACATAAGCCCCAAAAATAGACTGAACTAAATTAAAGAGTATAATAATAACCTAGTGGCAGGTCAGTCATGTTGTTTGTTTACCAAATATCAACATGTGTCTTTATAAAAATACAGTACATCTATTGTAATCTATCCATTTAATCCAGCCCCGACCAAACACGCGTTTATTGGTCATTACTCCGTTCACAAGGCTGAGCTCCGACACTACACAGAGCTGTCAGCACAGCTGCAGCTGCTCTGTCTGGCCGCAGTGGATGAAGCTGAGTCCGAGGAAATTGTCCTTCATCATGATGCTATGGATATGGCTACACTGAATACAGTAGCTTCAACACAACGCTAAGCCAGCGGCAACATGTCAAGTCACCGCACACATACAACACCTGCATGTAGCAAATGTCACACTCATAAAAGCTAATGTGTTCACAGCCGTGATCGTAACAACCAAAGCACAGCCACAAACTGTAATCGGAGCAACAGTCAAAACTGTTTCATCCAACAGTCTGTCAGAATCTGCCTATGCAGCAGTCAGTCGTGTACAAAACATATAATATGATAGCATAATACAGTTTAGCCATTGTCAGTGGATCAAAACAGCCACAACATTGATCATCAGGGAATGCAGAAGAATTCCTGGAAAAAAATGTGTTAAGAGCTCCATAAAATACCTTTTACTGATGATATATTGGTACTTTTACTTAAACAGGCAATTGTTTTCTGCACTAATGCATCATTATGAAGTAAATCATGGCTATAGAATAATGAAACCATCTGCCTTTAGAACAGCTCCCTAAAAAAACCTGCTTTTACTATACAACTTTGTACGTAAAGAAAGGATAGCTGGGGATCCGGTCAAGCTGGCAGCCTGCCAGCATTTCTTTCTACTTTTTTAGTTCTCCTTTATAGGTTAAATGATTGAATGAACACACTGCCAACAACGATAATGCCAATGGGAAACGCTAGGCAGCTTTCTGTTGCCACTTCAAAGCTAAACTTTATTGAGGTTTAAATTTTTCTGCTTTTAGAAATTAAAAGCACTCTCATGTCTGTAAAACAGTAAATTTGCATCTTCAGTCAGTAGCTGGTTAGCCTACCATAAAGACTGTAAATAGAGAGAAACAGTGAACCCCTGAAGCTCACTTTATAATATGTTACACTGTAAAAACTGAAAACAAAAACAAAGATCATTTTATCGGTAATTCTAACATTTAGCATTTTTTGCATGACAATATATAACTGTAACTGTTGGCTGAATTGATAGTTTGGCAGACTATTTCATGTATCTAAAACAACATTAGAGGCTCTCTGAAAGGTGCATAAGGTTTTGTCCACTTGTACACTGACAACCAGAGCTTATAATGAGGAACGTTAAAGCAATCATGTCATTAAAAAGAAATACAAGTCAGGTTAACAAAAGAGAAAAGAAAGAGAGGAGTGAGATAGAACACAACAGGAGGGAATGCAGCTGTTGACAACATTGTCAGCAGTGTTTCAGAGTGGTTTATGTTATTTTTCACAGATGCTCCCCTTTATCTTTTCAATCACACAAAAAATCTGTAAATGTGATTTATCATAAATGTCAGATATCTTGTTTACTTATGGAGGTTTTTCATCTTGTTTTCTGTATGTCTTGAACAAACAAGATACAACGTGTTGACAAGTGAGCTTTAGCAGGTGCTGGAGGACACCTATGAAGCTACCTGTTTCCCACAGTTTCCGCTCTTTACGCTAAGATATGCTAACCGACTATTAGCTTCATATTCACGTTACAGACATTACAGTTTTAATATTCTAAACTATCAGCAAGAAAATGAAAAAGCTTCCAAATTGTGGCATTAAGACTCATTAAGACTTAATTTAACAGAGTATTTCAACATTGTTGTTTTGCCAAAAGATGTGAAAACTTCCTCCACCATTGGTAGGTAATAAACATGAAGACGCACAGTATTGGTGCAGGATATAACCTTCGAGAAAGGTGAATATGTGTCAGTTATTTTCTTAGGCTGGGGTCGAAATACCCTGTCTCAGCATCACAAACTGCTTTCTTCACCTTTACATTTTATAACTTCTAAACTTGTGCCAGAAGGCGGGTGTGGATCCTCTTCCTCTTCCTCCATCATGCTCACCTATCCCTCTGTCCTCTCCTCCTGGGCTAAAACCTAAACATTTACAAGCAGGTGTGAATCTGTGAGAAACTTTGACTGAGCACAGATGGCAGGAAATTCCAGTGAAATGACAGTGGCTGAGTCCAAACCGCAAGACAGTGTGAGCAGAGCCCGTGAACCAGATACAGCAGGGCCAGCAGCGGCGGCAGCAGCCTATGGACTCAACTTGGACTCCCCCAGCCTGCCAGCGTCTTGAAATAGGAGCAGCTTCACAAGACGCCTGTTAAAACTCTTCTGTGATGGAGGGCGTCTGGTGTGGTGGGTACGGACTGACTCCAATGTGTCTTTCCAAACAAATTTTGGGTGGTGTTTGGTCTGAGAAACCTTAGCCGGTGAAAATAGATTATGTTTTGCAGGTTTTTATAGCCCACATTTGGTGAAACATCAGTATTTTTGCCAAAAGATCAAGCAGGACTATATCAATGACACTTTCCAGCTCTTCATGGTGAACTCCTCTATGTGATGTCATGGCAGAATTTATTTAACACAACTAACAGACACGTGTTAAGTACGGACAGGAATTAGGTGTGCAGGGCACCACAGTCTGTTTTTAGCTGCAATTTTGAAATGTTGCAGTTTCTTTTATCTGCAATCTGACAGAAAAATGACCAATATTTGGAAAAATGCTGAATATCGGCCCAGAATATAAGGCCAGGTTTATAATCAGTCTGCCCCTAATGTGAACACAAGAACATGACTTCACAAGTCTCACTCATCACTCGAGTAAAACCAAATACATGAATAAGATTAAATAAAAGTAATCTTATTGATATTTCTCACCGGTCCTTATTTGTATATGTTTGTTATCAGGGTAATCCAAAAGTAACTGAGAGTAATTAAGTAACATTACTTTCATATTGTGATACTTTGATCACTTTACTGACTGATGTTTTAACAGGTAATTAGTAACTGTATCAGAATACATTTTCAAAGTAACCGACCCTGAATATCGGTATGTACCACATCTTGTAAACTAATATTATTACAGCTGTCTTGCTGATAAATGAAGCAGCATTGTTCCATTTAAGAAACAGCCACAGAGAGGGGATCAGCTGCGGGCCCATCATCACCATCTGATCATATTACTGAGGAAGTAAGACAAGATAAGCTCATAAAGTGGCCACTGTAAGTCATTTCCAACAGATATTTTCAGCAGAAAGAGACTTGCAACACACCGTTACTTCCGTTCTGCAACAGCAATTCAGTTATTCTTTCTCTGGGTTATTATTATTGGTAACGTTTTATATACGTCCTCATAAGATGCTGATTTCTTATTAGGATTAATAAGCCTATGTTAGTGTTAATAATAGCATTATACATTTTTTATTGCTATATTATAAGGTATTTTTCACTTGTTAACACCTTACAGGCTGTTTAAGAACTCACAGTTACACATTCACACCAGCTCAACCACAGTCTGATCTGTTGGCCACTGAGCAGTCAGGGTTTGGGGCCTTGCTCAAGGGCACCTCAGTGGTGGTAATGAAGGTGGAGCAAGTGCTGCCTTTCACTTTCCCCATCCAGATTTATCCTGCCGGTCTGGGGGTTGAAACGGCAACCCTCCTGGTCACAAGCTCGATTCTGTAACTATTTAGTTTCAATAACGTCAATAAGCGTTTTACTTGGACTTATAAGTTGCCTTATTTCCTATAAACTAATGCTTATTACAAGGACCTTAATATAAAGCATTACCTCATTTTTGGGGGGCACTAAACGTAAACACAATACGGGTATGGGTATTGGAACAATCCTATCTGGTATCACTGGAAAACAAATGTATTTATACTGGAAGATGGCGTAAAAAGCCAGTCTCCTATCATATCAGTCTCCTGGAAGATATTTCAGTGTTACAGTCGGTTGTTTCATGTTAGGAGTGACAGATATAGTTGTGAAAAGAATGAGACAGAGAGACCTAACCTCTACATGGCAAGAAGTAAATGCAAATGTCAAGCGTCAGTTTCAGAAGGTTAGGGAGAGGGTTTACAAAGCTGTTCAACCATCCAACAAGAGATGAGCAAGTACATTGTTGTCTGTATATGCACCTGTATCTGTTCAATCAACTACTTTATCTGTATCAGTGTCTGTACTCGGAGAGGACAGGCCTTAAGGAGGTGTATGATGGCGATCAACTTCAGTCGGCTACCCAATGAGGATTTTCCTTCATCATGAGAGTTCAGAGTTTGAAATTATTTTTATAAATGCTCTAAAACCTCATAGTGAAAGCTATCTTTGTGTTGAGAAGATAATAATAATCAGCAGAGATCCATGTGTTTACTTGTTGATTTAGTTAATTGTACAGGAGAGAAGTAGTGTGCAAGTGTTGGAGTCATATTGCGAGTACCATTGGGATTAGAAGGGAAAGTAGGGTAAAGGGAAAATGAATTAATACTGTACACATATACTTTCTTTCTTTTGCCAAAACAACACTTTTCTGTCTGAGCATCACTGAAACTCACATTATAGTTCCTGTTTAAACATTTCTCCCTGTGTTTCCAGCCGGGCCTCTGAATCCTTTAAAACACTCCTCTTTTATTTTCTTTGTACTCGAGCTTTGAAATGTAAATTCATTTTCCTCTGGGAGCGGATGAAACGAGGAGGGCTGTGTGTACGTCTGCTTCACACATTCTGCGAGGCGTCATTTATCTTGACAGATCTCTTTAATTTAACTGCTATACTTGTTATGTCTGTATGTTAGTTTTAGGTGGCTCCCAGAAATAATATTTAAACTTTATTGCCACAACTCCCTCTACATTGAGTTTGGTTCTGTCTTAAGTGTACGTGTCCAAACACTAACTCATGCAAAAACAGTACATTTTGTTGCTACTGGCTGTGACTAATGCATACTTTTAATTTGGATACAGTAATATTGTAAACCGCTGCTGTTCTGATTTAATAAACTTTCCTCTCTCTTGTTGCTGTGCTGCTGCATCTCCAACCTCCCAGTGAAGACCTCATGGGAACTCAAACGAATTAGCCTAATTGTGTAATTCCTCATGAAAGCCTTGTGTCTTCATCTCCAACATGTAAACTTTTCAAGAACAAAGAACAACAGGGCTTGGGAGGGAGGAGATTGTTCGTTAGTCCGGGTGCGAAGACTGCAAAAGAGCAGTAACCTTTAGTTTTCAGTCTTGTGCATGGTATAGCCAATAGATTCTAGTTGGATAATCTCAGAGGACAGTCAGTGGTGTAAGGGGTGGGTAGCCGCGTAGTGCCTTAAAAGCTATACCAAACTTAACTGGCAGCCAGTGCAATGAGGCAAAAATTTGTGTAATGTGAAATCTCCAATTTGTCCTGGTTAAAAGTCCACTAGCTGTATTCACATTGCAA